>NW_010529548.1:0-18274 GCF_000687285.1 Phaethon lepturus | reverse complement strand
TCTTTGGCGATGGTTCTTTAGGCAGCCTAAACCACTCATTTGCAACAGTTCCTTACTTCTCAAAGGCAATTTTTCTTCTGGGGCTGAATCATGCCCTGTTCCTGTATCCAGGACTCGCTTGCTCTCCCTATCCCCTCTTTTATGCCCAAATACAGTCTGGTGGTGTCCAAGTTGTCCATTGCAAAGATTGGTGCTTTCTCCACACAGATCTGACCACAGAGAGATACAAAGCTTATGTCATGCTTGAAGAATTTAGTTGCAACAAAATTAACTTCTCCCTAAAAAATAAACATGGAAAACACCATCTCTTATTCTTTCATATTATTGCTTTTGGAGCTATCTAACCAGCAACTCTTGTTAGAGATGAATTATTTTTGTTGTTGTTAATGTGAAACCAGTAACATTTGTATTCAGCAGTTTGTGGGTTAACTGATCCTACATTTCAACTCAGGAAGCAGTGGCTCTTCATTGTACCCCCAGCTACCAAGTCTAACTTCGTTGCTCTCAGAAGTCAAGCATCTGCATTCATTAGGCATTTCAAGTGTTATCCTGACTTTTCAGAAGACTTTTGAAATGCAAAGTTATGATTAGAATTGTGTCTTTGGTTTCGTCTGAGAATTGCATCTTTGGTTTTATGAGGATTGACTCAGATCAAAGCTAGAAATTTCCCACCAGGCATTTCTTAATTTTGTGATGCTTGCCTTAAGAAGCTCCATTCAGTTTAGTTTTCTCTAATTTTAACATATCTGCATTGTCTGAATAACAAATTTGTTAGATATTCTAGGTAACTAGGTCCCTTCATTTTGAAGGTACATTTCTGCTAACACACCTTACCATCCTATGTTTCCTATAATATATATGCAGGTTAAGTTATTAATAAGTGAAAACATGATTGGATGTACAAACCACAAACCTGAATAAAATACAGAAAGATTGGAAATGTTTGAAGCAATTACACCTCATCTCTTTTCCAAGTGACTACTGTAAAGGACAGAAGGTATCAGCACAGAATCCAAGTTAATGCAAAAGAACTTCCTTTTTTTTTTTTTTCATTCAGCTCAGAAATATAAACTGTAGCAATCATTTTAAGAGATTACAATATTACAAGACAATCACTTGTTCTTTCCTTACCAGTTTTCAGATAAGCTGAAATGATGATTATAAGAAAGAGCAGATAGTTTTCTGCAGATAAAGTACAAATAGGTTTTACTGTTCCAAGCTGTTTCTCCTCAGTGTGTCTCTGACCCTAAAAGTGAAGGAAGAAGCTGCAACAATAAAAACAGTGAGAGGGAATTGTGCAAAGTGCTGGCAAGGATATTGAGTTTTCAGGGGAATTAGCTGGGATGGATGAATGAATAGGGCATCACAGCTCTAATCTCTATGATTGTGAGCTTCTGGCTGCTGTTACTTGGCTAGCAGACTCTGGATGAGGTGTTTGGTTCACAGGTCTATCATTTCTTGACCCTTCGTTGCTTACAGACAAAATGTTCTTTACCCACCTGTCTCAGCAGGATGAGTAAGGATAGCTTAAATTTCCAGCTTCAAGCACTGCAGGTAGATTCCACATTAGTGGTGACTCTGGGCTGTGCTTGGAAAACCAGTGTGACTGGAAGGCATGTCTGCAGTAAGTTTGCTTGTTATCCGGCTATGAGGATCAGATCTTAAATTTGCATACCCATTTTTCAGATACACTGGTAAGTTTTCAGTTTGCTTTGTGATGATCAGTTTTCAGTTGTGAGAACTAGACTCAAATGAATTTTACATTTATTAAGGATGACTTGATCACATTGATATCTTAATTCTTGCAAGTGCTAACTGGAATAAATTTATATCTTGACCGTCTTTTACTGGCAATATATTATATATTTACAATGTTACCTGTGTGCATGTATACACATGCAGCTTTCTCAGTTTTCTGTGAATTTTTTACTTTTAGCCAATGGTGATTTCATCATGGACATTACCCTTTATGGCATGTGTGGCTAACGGTCTCTTTCCTGGCACAGTGAAGTAGAGGTGTGAGATTCTTTGGTTTATTTTCATTGCCTAGTGGCCTGAAATACCTCTTGTTAACAGTTTTGAATCTTGTGATTCAGTCAACTTCTTCTCTTTGCCTGTAGGTCTAAAAGAAGAACTACAACAAGCTTCAAAAACAGAACACTGAATTAAAAGATCAAATGGATGTGATCAGTGGTCAATTTTGTATACCTTTTGTGTTAGTGATTTCTCCTATTTTTGCTCTAGATTATTCTTTCCTGCATATGTCAATATTCGGTAGTATCCAGCCTTCACTGCACAGTACTTTTTATGTTATTGTTGGTCAAGGGCAGATTCATTGTGTAAGGCAGAATTGCTCTTGCTTTCTCATCTGCAGCATGTTCTCTGACTTGCACGGCGAGGGGGAAGCAATGCAGCTTTACCCAGCTGAGGGAGAAAAGCACTGCTTGCCCTCTTCCAGGTGCATCCTTAGAGTGATGGTAGCGTCACCGTTACTGCAGGGATCATCTTTACTGAGAGTAGCAGAGCGGGCCTTGGGCACCTTGCTCTTGTTCCACTACAGCAATGGAAACATGATGCTAGAATCTGTCAAGTAAATGTTACCCAAAAGACTGCCTGCACTTACCACATGTCTTCAGCATGCCTGCTGGCTGCTCTGGAGCTGCTCTTGAGGAAGACACAGAGGTGTCCCGCAGACACAAGGGTCGTGCAAATCTACCCTCATCACTGCAGGGAATGACTGTATGTTTATTAATAAGCACTTGGGTCAGTTCAGTTTGGAGGGCAAGAATTCTTCACAGGTTTGTGATGAGGATTTTGCACCAGTGAGTTCATCAGTTGTCCTCATGTTACCCTATCCAAAACTATCCTATTGACTCCACCAGTACTTCCTTGCCATGATGCCTTTCTCTCCGTTAATGAATTTGATGTGAAAAAGAAAAAGGTTGACTTGTTAGTCTGTGCTTTTAATAGTGCTCTTAAATTTAGACTGCATCCTGGAGCAGCGCAGCCCTGAACAGCCCTCTTGGAGAGCTTGCCTCTGTGGTGAGGAACCCATTTCCCCAAACCATCCTACTATGTGCTGTGGGTGTAAAGACTGCGATATATGTCGCTGAGCAGCCCGTTTTGGTGTAAGTTCATTTGCATTAGCGGGGTTGATTGTATATTTGCCACTGCAAAACACAAATATGAATCAGACTTGGTGCAAGTGAACTAAAGTAGTTAATTGCATTGAGTGGATGCTATGGTGGCTTACTAGATAGGAATATTTCAGTTTAGAAAGTATTTTTAAATTTGTAGTTATACAATCAACTTTTCTGATATGGGAAAAAATTTGTAACTTAAGAAAACGGATAATGTACATGAAAGTTAATCCATACTGTATATCTAAGGAGATAAACCTGTCCTGACAATTGTTATCACTACTTCAGCTGTGATGAAGAAAAGGGTGCTTAAAACTTCTCTCACCATTTACTAAAACTAGTGATTTTTAATATTCCTGTCATAATTCTGAGATTTTATTAGTAATGCTTCATAATGTTTCAATTGTGTTTGGAGAGTTTTTTCCATGGATTGATCCAACACTGTTACTTTCCTGCTTTAAGGCAAGACCCAGCACAGGCTTTGCTCTGTTGGGAAAAAGGAATTAAAAAACAGGAGGAGGTGCTGGTCAGGAGCAAGTGGCACTGAGGACTAACCTGCTACCTTGAGAAAGAAGACAAGGGGAGGTTGAAGGAGTGAGAGCCCGTAACCAGAGAGGATGGTGGTAGCTCCACCCTGGCTACTGCTGTTCTTGAAGTCCCATCTCAGCCCCTTGGGGCCATGAAGTATCCAGGTAATAATTTAAAATTATTTGCATTCAGGACAGGATTAATGTAGTGTGCAAAAGAAAGTTCTTGATTAGCTGCTTTCTAAGCTTTTTACACTTTACACTCAAGTCTATCTATCTCAAATGGACAATAACATATTCCACACTGTGCACTTAAATCCTCAGTATTATGAAAATATAAATGTTTTCCTTTGAGATTTTTCTCTCCAAATTCTGTGACGTCCGTGAATCAAGTAAGCTTATCTGAGAAAGAAAGAAAAAAACAATATCTAATATGACACAATGAGGAGTTATTCAGCTGCAAGGCATTAAACCCATTTCCAACACCATTTTTCAGAGATTCATATAACAAGCTCTATAGATACATGAACTAGAAAATTTTTAATGGTGTTAACTTCTTAGATTTTGAGCTGCTTATTTTTTCATCTTTTACAAATTGGATCTTCTGTGACTCCTGTTAAGGAAAGTCAGCTGTCTTCTGTTCTTTAGCTGATGTCAAACCTACAAACCCCCTTTTCTTCCTATTAATAGCCTTTTGAAACTTAAATATGTGAAGTAATGCTTAGAAATATCAGCGTTTGGACATGTAGAGCAGAAGCTTATCTAACTTATCTAACTTACAATAACAAAGACCAAAATCGAAAAACTAATACTTCCAAATGGGAAGATCATAAATTGTGCAACTCTTCAGTAAATATTATGGTGCATGTGCATTTGTTCAGGGCTTTAGGATTTACTTAAAACAAAAAAACCCAGGAAAAAAAAACAAACCAAAAGCTTTCAGACAAAAGAATGTGCAGAAAAGAGAAGTGAAAACAATGCTTTCATCATGAGCTGAAGGCTGCTCAGGTAGTCTGCCAAGGGATTCTGGTGGTAAGCTGCTGCAGTACCTAATGAAATTTGGCCTGACAGTCTTCTAATTTTCTTGATAACCGCTTGTGGTGATCAAGGTGATTGTGTTTGTAGTTAGTTGTGATTGTGCTTGGAAGAAACATTAGAGTTTTGTATGTCCACTTGTCTTGATTTACTCTGCACAGATGTCCTCACTGCAAGTTCTTCTAATACAGACTGAGCAGCCTTCTACTTCAAAACTGTGTTGTGTGGAAACTGATTAAAAATGTCAATGGTTCATGTATTTAATTTGAAGTTCTTGCTAATCACACTGGATCTTCATTGCATATTGAATTTTTGAAATGCAGCACTTGTCTTCCCTGTTCTGAACCTTCCATCAAACACAATCTCTGGCATAAGTAGATTTATTAGCAGTTGTCGAGAATTCACCTTTAAAAGAGATAAAATTATCAGTAGATAAATTAATTTTCATAGCTTCTGTCATTGATTTATTAATAGTAAGACCCGTTGGCTTGGCAGAGCTTGCAAGACCATCTGTCTTTTTGTGCATATCTTCAGCTAAATCATTTTTTGTAGTAAGAAATCAGACTTGGTCAAGTGAGACAGCTCTGTCAATATGTACTTTAATTTTTGTTTGAGAACTGAAGATAAGTCAGCTGTGAATAGAGGTGACGTTCACCTCCACTTTTGTAATGATTAGTTAATAAGAAGGGGTGATAAACCTGTCTTTAGAAATTGTTCACTAGTTGTGTGCTTGCTCGCTTTACCTGTTGGCCAGCTGTCCATGCCAGCAATGCCATCTCAAGCTATGTGTGTGTTGGAAGTAAAACATCAGGGCCAAGGTAATAGGTACAACTTAGGTACAAGCAACATTATTAACCTATAGTATTGTGAAACTGAGTGCTGCTTACACTGGACAGAAATGCCTAAAGAGGAATTTAATGATAAATACCAATTTTCTGTGTTTAGATCCAAGAAAGGCCTAGTACGCACAGAATTAAGTGTGTCCCAAGTCCTGCTGGCCTAAGAAGTGCATTGTAGTGGAAGATTATCAACAGGAAACCAGCACAGATAACTTTTAAAATTTCTATGTGTTTTATGTTAAATATAAATCGTACCTGAATGATATATATAATAACTCAGCTCCTTTCCCCATCGTTTCACATTTGTAAGTATTGAGCAAAGAGCTGTTTTTCCTGGGAATTGAAACAATCCTAGTAATTGTGTCACCAGTTATAATCATGGCTCAGGATAATAATCAAGGAGGCAGATGAGCTGGCAAAACAAGGTAAGTAGATGATACATATTTTGTACCTCCACCTCCAGAGCCCCGTGCAAAATGAAACAAATCAGTTAAATTTATGTATACACATAAAACTCTGTATGAGACGATTATGAACAGTGTGTTCTGTGCTTCAGTTTTATATGGCATCAGTGGCACCTGAAATGAAAGCTTCTAAAAATAAATGTCAGTGAGACCTTGAAATAAAAATCAAGTCACAAGGGTGCTACTCAGTCGCTTTGCTATTATTGGGGAACTTTTCCTGTGTGAAAACTCATGGCTTTCATACACTTATCTTAAAATAAAATCAGTTTGCATGACCTGATCTCAGCTGATCCCATAAAATTCATTTTGCATGCAGACTGCTGGTCCGATGTCCCTAAATGAGCAGAACATAAGAACTTTCCTTTAACACCCTGTGAGAGGTCTCGGACAGGCAGGCAACTCATTATTAGTGCATCAGTCTGAACCTACTACCTTGGGGTGACAAGGAGGACCTGACATTCCTGCCAGCAGTATTTTGTAAGATAGGTGATGCATGGTGAGTTACTGAGAGCCGTTTCACACTTAAAACATGCCCCCCCTCCTGTATATTGAAATGAGCTGGGCGGAGTAGATGCCACACAGAAGTCTTCATGTGTTTCATTTTTACCTGTTCCTGAGAGCTGTAGGAGGAAAGAGGCACAGGTAGGAGATGAAAATGATTTGACAGTTTGTGAGGAAGGGGAACACTCATTTCCAACTATACAACTGCTTCTGTCCTTACTGGTGTTTGGCTGGTCAGCAAGAGGATTTGTGGCAGAGCAATCCATTGTAGCACGTTCCCCACAGTGTCAGAGTGCTTATCGTGTAATTATATTTCTTTAAGCTCATGTAGTTTAATGGCTTACCCTTTCCTTGATGGGGAAATTATGCCAACTTGGTGCTGGAGCAGTGTAACGTATGTCCTGGCTGTTCTGCTGCTGGTGTAGGGACAGGAGGAAGGCCAGGAGCAGCAGCGGTTCCTGGCTCTGGGTGAACGTGTGCATTTCAATTCTAAGCAGATTCGCCATGTGTCTGAAAACGTCCTCATACCTCATTATGATGACTGTACAAGTCTTGCTCCAGATGCCTTCTGGTTCTCCTGAGTGCACCTTTTGGAAGACAGGCGTGACTTCCTTCCCCTCGTGAGGCTGAAGACCTGCAGTCGAGTCACTGAGAGGAGGCAGCAACTGAGTGCTAGGACACAGACCTGGGTACTGTGTGCTGCTTCATGGGATCAAGGCAAGCCCATATACTGACCCGTTTTCTTCTTGTACCATACATGCAATGACTTGATCCCAGCTGATACCATAAAATTAATTTTGCATGTAGACTGCTAGTCAGATGTCCCTAAATGAGCAGAATGTCTTGCAGAAGGTCTTGCACGTACATGTTGTGCAAATTTGCATAACTTGAGATATTATATGATCAGTAGTTAAAAAATAGCTTGTAAATGTACTATTTCTTTGACTTTGACTTTCTTTGGGGTGCATTGCAGATAAAGACAAGTTAAAACTATAAATCTAAACTTTATTTCCTATTTTATAAGACTTGTTTCTTTCACACTGTGATAAACATTCTCTAGCCCTCTTCCTAGTGGAACTTTCTGTCAATCTGCTCTTTCTTTCCTGAACTAAAATCATCTCTTCACCTGCTTACAATTTTTTTCATCAGGGTTCAAGTTTAGCAAATCAGCCTGTCACTCTCTCTGGCACCTGGAAAATAGTGTTTTTCCTAGCCTTGATGTTCTGACTTTTCTGAAGTTATGAAACAGGTATCTTACATCTAGCAGTTTTTTGTTTTCCTTTTCTGTTGTTCTTCAACATGCTGCTTGGATGTAGTCAAGTGGGATGGCATTACATTAGTTGTAGGTAAAATACATTTAACAACAAAAAAGAGTCAAAAAACTTATATTTTCTTCGTGTTTATCCTTTAGTCAGAGGTTAGAGTGCCAGGGCCTCATTAGGCTTGGCCCTACTGAGTGGTGGTCCAAAGGCTGGAGCTCTGAAGAGTTAGAAAGAAATTGTTTTTCTTTAGGTAATTTTGGTTTTGTTGTGGGTGTACCTTTCTACCATTGTTATTATTTATTAATGGGTTTTAAAGAGTGTGTACCTACCTATAAATTTATGACATTACAAATCCCAGTTCCAGAGCTATATTGACTGAACCTTCCAACAAAATCTTGTAGGGTCATTTATGAAAAATTCTGTGTGGGAATTAAAGGTAAAATACCAACTTTGAATGAGAATTAACACTATAAATCGCTGCACCCTCAGCGAGTTTGCAGATGACACCACTCTGAGTGGTGTGGGTTGACATGCCTCAGGGACAGGATGTCATCCAGAGAGCTTGAGGAATGGGCCCATGTGAACCTCATGAGGTTCAACAAGGCCAAGTGCAGAGTCCTGCACCTGGGGCGGGGCAACCCCCAATAAAATCCCCCTGCAAGAGAATAGTGGAAGGAGGAAAAAAAAAACACCCCACAACAAAACCTTTCAAAGCCATGTGAAATTACTTTTGAATCATATGCAAATTTAGTCCTATTGTTCACAATTGCTAAATGAAGCCTTTCTCCAACAGGTCCTGAAGCAAGGGCAGACGTGCTATCTCTACAGCACCATGAAGCTTTATGACAGCAAACCTGGGCTGCATCCAAAGCAGCGTGGCCAGCAGGTTGAGGGAGGGGATTCTGTCCCTCTATTCTGATCTGGTGAGACCCCACCTGGAGTCCTGCATCCAGCTCTGGAGCCCTCAGCACAGGAAAGACATGGACCTGTTGGAGTGGGTCCAGAGGAGGCCACAGAAATGGTCAGAGGGCTGGAACACCTCTCCTGTGAGGACAGGCTGAGGGAGTTTGGGTTGTTCAGCCTGGAGAAGAGAAGGCTCTGGGGAGACCTTCTTGCAGCCTTCCAGTACTTGAAGGGGGCTTATAAGAAAGATGGGGACAGACTGTTTAGCAGGGCCTGTGGCAATAGCAGAAGGGGTAATGGGTTTAAGCTAAAACATGGTAAAGAAGAGGGCAGATTTAGACTAGATATAAGGAAGAAACTTGTTATAACGAGAGTGGTGAAACTCTGGCACAGGTTGCCCAGAGAGATGGTAGATGCCCCATCCCTGGAAACATTCAAGATGAGGCTGGACGGGGCTCTGAGCAACCTGATCTAGTTGGGGATGTCCCTGCTCATGGCAGGGGGTTGGATTAGATGGCCTTTAAAGGCCCCTTCCAACTGAAACTATTCTATGAATCTATGACCTGCAAACTTACTGAGAGTGCACTCAATCCCCTCATCCAGATAATTAATAAAGTATTAAGCAGAACTGGCCCCAGAACTGAGCCTTGAGGAACACGATGTATGACCAGCTGCCAACTGGATTTAACTCCATTGACCACATCCTTTTGGGCCCAGCCATCCAGCCAGATTTTTACCCAGCGAACTGCCCGCCTGTCCAAGCTGTGAGCAGTCAGTTGCTCCAGAATTCTGTGGGAAACTGTGTCAAAGTTTTTACTAAAGTCTACGTATAAGCATGCACAGCCCTTCCCTCATCCACTGTATGTTTGATTGTATCAAGTTTTACATATGTATGTATTAAAACTGTATCTCTAATTTGTTCCTTTGCCATTTTTCCCCAACATCAAAATAAATCCCAATGCTTATAAAACCAGAGCAAAAGCCCTTAGTAAAACATTCAGAAAGCTACATAAAATTATCATAAGTCAAACGAGGAATTATTTATTGCTAATTTTGTGTTTAGGTGCTCAGGGGCTTTCATTATAAAGTTACTGTTAAAACATTGCCAAAAACAGAGAGATGGCGGTGGGTGGTTGTGGTGGTACATTTGTACCACCACTGATGCTGCCATAATAGTTCGGGCTTCTGGTTTTATAGTCAAAAGAATCCCCTAGTGCTCTGACTTCACTGACTAGCTTTTTTTCCAAGAAAGTATTTTTATTTGAAAATGCTTGATGACTTCATCATCTGACTTTCATTAGGTCTTATAAAATAAGGACAAAAGTACACTTAAAATAATGACTGTTGCCCTCATTAGGGCTAGTACTTCAATCCATTTCTTGATAAGGAACACAAAGCAAATAGTGACCATCCTTTGGGACGGAACAAAATTGATGAGGCATTAGTTGATAAGGAAAGATTTTACATGTACATCTCTTTTACAGAATATGGAAATCCAAGCATGTAAAATGCTTTCCATTAATATTACAACATCTGTCCCTGCCCCAGGGGACCACAGTTCTCAGCCAGGGCAGGCAAATAGTACCAGGGTGCCCAAGGACCACAGTGGGAGCCAGGCTGGACTTCAGGAGATGGCAATATAAAGAGCAGGAGCAGAAGGAGCCCAGGACTCCTGGGCACCATATCGCTGCCTCTCAGGCTCTCTCCATCATTTTCCATTGCCCTGGGACCTCTACTAGAAGTAAAGGCACAGTTCCAGCAGCAATGAGAACCATCAACAAACGTGCCCTGAGCCTTCCCTTCACTGTAGTTATATTAGCAGCCTTTCTCCCAGCCACACCATTTTAGCTGCTTCAGGTCTGCACTCCCAGAGAAATACAGCTCAAGCATCAAAGCTTTTTTATCAGCAGGATGCTTTTCTGCCAACATAAAATAAAAGAACCCCAAAACAGCCCAAATCATTAAGAATTCTCATTTACAGGTATAGGAAGAGAATTGTGAACAAAACAAGACAAATAAATTTAGAAGTGATGCTCTAAGATGGCGGCATTTCATTAATCTATCACCCACTGATTTATTTCAATAAATAATTTTTTACTATTTTTTAAGTAATGTCTTATAATTTCTGCAATAAAAAAGAGAAAACAGATCAAATACTGAACTTAACTTAATTCAAAGCAGCTCCCTAAAGCTTGTTCTCAAATCTTTATTCTAGTCTTCTAATCGAAGACCACATTTATGCTGAACACAGAAAGAAGTTAGTTGCTTTCTATAGCATACATCAGCTGAGCACTAGCTGAATCAAATCTCAGTATCTCAGTTTAACAGGAATTGTAGTAGAGTAACCCAAAGCAGATACTGTTGCTGAGAGAAAGGATCTGAATAAATCTCTGATCTGAAATGACTCCTTCCCAACAGTAGCATCAAGAAAATCTTAAAAGATAGTGTAGGAAACTGTACAACAGTTTCTATTAGTAGATACAAATATAACTGCAGATGAATGTGGACTGAATAACATCGAGGCATTCCTTCAGAAGGACATATTTGAAAAGGCAGGAGTTGAGTCCTGCAATATTCTACTGCTAAACGATACTTCAATCTAAAGCGTCACCCCCATATAGGAACTGAGTCATCTGCACTAGTAGATTAAGAATATGATTGCTTTTATAATACATGATAAATAATGATAATATATAATGTTAAATATTATAATAAAATTTAAAATTAAAATGTTGAGAAACTTGAACCAGTAATGAAAAGTTAAGACATCATTTTGCTCTACAATAGGGTTGAGAACCTTTAATATCCACTGGCTTTTTAGGAAGACAAGGAGACCAGCACAGTGATAATCTACGCTCTCCTGATAGCTCTTATCCTTTTTTCCCCTTAAAAACAACAAAGCTTGAACAGACAGCACAAGATAAGTCGACTCAAAAAAACCTTGAAAACTACTGGTCCCCAACCTGAGCGCACTCAGCTGTCCCTTATCCCCAACTTTCCCTCTACAAAAACAGGCTTTGCAATGTGCCCTTGAAAGTTACTACTTTAAGAACTTGAAAATAAATGAGCCATACTGGCAGAACATCGAAGCAGAAATGGCACCTCCTCCTCCTGTGCTGCACTGTATTGGTAAAGAAAATTTCACCAGGAGCACTGTGTACTTACTGCTCATGCCATACCAGATAAAAATGAATAGTGAACATGTACCAAGATGACAGTTTAGAGGACATCGGAACTTTCAGTATGACTTGCCACAAGATCATCGGTGTTTTTTAGTGTGGGTTTGCTACTATTCATGCCGGGTGCCCGTTCAAGGTATAAGCCATCATCACAAGTGTTCTTTTCAGTAAGGCAGGACTGGTGCTGACAGCTGAGGGATTTAACATCAACTATTTCAGGACTGTAATACCCGTATATAGGGATTTAATGCAATCTTGACATCAATATAAGTACAACAACATCCACAGTGTTCTAATGATAGCTGTCCCTGAGCATTTCTGGGAATTTAAAGCTCAGTTTGTGAGAATTTCAACCGAAATTTGACATAAAGTCTAGAAGCAATACTCTGTACAAACTGTAACCTACCTAGCTTGATCTTATATAATTTCAGAGGTTATATTCTATAGGCATGCTTACATTTAGTAGGTACAGAGGATTCCCTGCCATCCTAAACAGTTTCTGATCAGTAAAAATTTGCCCAAACCATGGTGCAAAGTGAAGCATGTGAGATGTATGTGAAACATTTGCACAGAATTATGCATAGTGATTCTTAATTCTTGAAAGGAAAGCCATGTTTATGTGATTTTTCTACTGCTGAATCTTAATGTGAAAAGTTCTCAACTCTCCAAGAAAGTATGTGGGCTCAAGTCCTAGTGTGCTAAATACAACGCAACTATACAATGAGACATACTCTTTAACACAAAGTTCGTAATCTAATAGTCTAAACAATGGTGAAATGCAAGAAAGTCCTGGAGGAATGGAAGAAAAAAGAAATTAAGGTAAATAAAAGAACAGCTAAGAAGCATTTTTGAATAGGCAGTGCAGTGGCTCTACTGTGGCATTACTATGAAATGTCATTAGATTCCACCCAAACTCGTCTTTGCTTTCTCTCTAAACGCAGCTTGTTTTTTTTTTATATTTATTCAGTCCTACAACAGCGCAATGCTTCCTTGCGTTGTTACCCGGCTGTCATGTTCGGCAAAGAGTGGCTGATTTAGCGTTCAATTTCAGATTAGAAGAAGTAGATTAAATCGTGTATGGATGGAATCGCGCAACTGGAAAGAGAACTACAAAGCGCGTTTCTTAAAGCTTTCTCACTTGTGTCAGGCTGGCTGCCTGTACCTGTTCCCGGCCGAGCAGTCACGTAAGGTTTAATCTCCATTTCAAGTGAATCCTGAAGAGGTATAATTACACTTAATTTGTAATAAATTACAGGAAACTGAGCAATAATATAATACTGCATCATGAATTTTTATTCTTCAACAACCTATTTCAAAGGGAATGGTTTTACAGCCCTTGGAAAGCAAAGCTGCTGGCTTCACCACCGCACAACTGGTTTTTAAAGTTTTGCTCACAGGGTAAAAACAGCAGCCTGTCACGAACAGGCAGTAGCTATGCCATTTTGCAGGCTGGCTGCTTCAGAAATAAGAAGGCAAATCAGCAAGGCCACAGATGAGCCGGCTTGGGCCAATTCAGCAGCGTCAGAGGGAAGGGAGCTCAAGAAACCTTGTCTTCCTCAAAGCATGGCTCACGTCAGAGCCCCAGCAATCCACCAGCTGCGTGGTACTGCTGGGCTGCAGGTCCATGAAAGCCAGAAAGCAAGAAAAATATTAATTCACTGCTTTTCATCCTACAAGATGATAAAAAAAAATTATTGGCAACATGATGAACATGGAAAAAACGCTTTAAGAATATTTCAGTTTGTAAAAAGGAAATAATTCCTTTCCCCTCAGACGTAGCAAAGATCTGGCAAAAAGTAACTTTGCCTCTGCAGACGAGGTCACACTTAGCACAGCAGGCATGGTGTTCAGCAGTGTGGAGCACTGAACTCTGAGTCAGTAGGAGTGCAGACATTCAACACCAATAAAAAGTTTTTAAAAAGTGTTGAATAAGAATGTTTATAAAACCAGGTTCGTGGTGGGATTTTTATGGGGAGAATGCTACTATAAGAACTTATTTCTAGGCTTTATGGAACTTACTTGATCAATTCTGTAGTTCTCCATTAGAAAATACGTAATGTCTATGCTCCTGGCCCCACCAGACCACTATCAAGAAAAGTTAAGGTTTAGTGACATAGATGTAAACAGCCTTGGGCTTTAACTTCTTGACCTTACACAGTCCACTCTCTTCTCAAGAGAGAAAACTGACACAATTTGCACCACAAATAGGTGAGGTTGAGGAGACTCAGGTCATTGGGGATTTAATCACACATATTTCCAGGGTGAAGAAATATTGAAGTTTTACTTTTTATATTTTCCCGTGGTATATTTTAGTGGTTGCAAATCACTTATCTACCAGTGCTTTTCCCGCCAAGAGGTCATGTACTAATTCAAGTTTGAAAAAGTTCATGTTCTTTTTTTAAGCCCCATTATTAGGATAATCTTCTTTAATGTAGTCAACTATCCTATAAGTATGACCTTCATTAAGAGTACTAGTCCATGAAAAGATTTCTATTCAGTGCATAGATAATAAGACAATGAAATGTCAATGATCATTTTTCAAGAAAGCTAAGGTCTTTTATAATACAGCCAAACAATGTTCTATATACAATGGAATAATCTTTTCATTATCTTCATATGAAGGACACTGACGTCTCATTTTTCTCAGTGACATGAATCTTGACACCAAAAAATTCTAAAAACTCTCCTACGTATCTGTCATCCTTTGATGAAGTACTTCCTTTGAAGCTCCCTTCTGTGAGTGCTTTTGGCTTGTGTTTAATCTGGCATAATTATGCTATGTATTATATTTATGTATGTGAATAATCTCACTTAAAGTTAATGAGCCAACTCAAATGTTCTCTGCAGTTGGGATCAAACCCCTTATTTGGAAGAATGGAGATAATTTTGCCCTCACTTAAGAGCTGCCCTTGTAAAACTGGGGCCAGAAGCAACCGTCAGAAGGTTTAAAATAATTACACATAATTTTCTGAAGAGCCTGTACCAGAAATAGAAACTGTACATTAATAAATTGATTTTTATTCTCCTGTCTTTCCTTCTGAACCGAAAGTCACTTGTTATGGAGCCCTTTTTTCCACAACAAAACATTTAGATGTTCAAATGATCTGCATGGAATTTTTCAGTTGTGCCCGCATCTCCTCTTGCACGGACTTGCACCTTGTCCCATCGATTTCAGTAAGAGCCTCCAAATCTTAGAGGTCTTCCCAGAATGATGTTTCAGTTATGTTTGTGGGGAGGCTTTATACAATTATGGAATGCCACAGATTTTTTTGTTGTTGTTACACTTTCCTCCTGACATTTTTCAGATGGGAATATTAAACAGTTTCACTTGTGAAGAAACTTCTAGATTCTTTATCCTAGCCTAGAAATTGTTCAAGATTTGTTCCATTCTTGTCATATTTTTAAGCATTCTTCAAGCATCTGCATCTTCTAGCCAGGCAGAATCTGAATTTCAGACCAAGCAGATAATAGCCTAAAACTTTTATTGTCAAGTACATTTATGTTTCCTCTGCAAACCACAAACAAATACATAAAACCCTAGAATAATTGCATTTTATTCTACCACTTGTACATATCATCTTGAAAAGCAATGAGAGTTGATCACACAGCTGATACTTTTCCACACACTCTTCTGCTTCCTGCTAACAGCTTTTGTAGTACAACAGTAATGAAGTAAAAGCATTGATGTTCATAGACGAACTGAATATGGAGGACCCTTTTTATGCAAAAATTATATTCAGTAATGAATAAACATGCATTTTAAAAAAGCTTTCATCTTTACCTGCATTCATCTTTTACATGTATTATCATCCTTGTTAACATTAGCCACTAATTTTCAGCTACAGAGTCACTGTCATATTTCAGATTTACCTTTAAACTGCAATATTGTGTCCTCCTTTTATACAGTATTGTTTATTCTGTACCCGTATTTAGCAGACATTCTTACCGCAAAGGCTGGTCTTGACTGTTTTAATTACATAGGATCAACTGGACAATAACAGAACTATTTGGTATTTGACTGCAGGTGCCAAGTGACACCTTGGTTCCTTCGGGTCCAAACTTGCTCTATAACTTAGAAATGCTTAGTTTGCAGAGAAGATAGACAATGTAAGTAGTTGCTCACAACTGCAAATTCCTTGAGGTTTTCCTAACATCTGGCATGTTATTACATTGTCAACTTTGCACTAACTAACCATGAAAGCGGAGATTTGTGCATTAATGAAAATATAGTTTAAAATATTCTCCAACACTGTAACACACAGACATAAAGCAAGCCATGTCAAAAGGTAGTACAGGAAAAAAGGGAATATTTTTCCAGGAGCATTAAAAAAACCCGACAGCAACAAAAGATCTATTTTTTCATGAGACTACTATGGCAAAGGTTCATTCCTTGAGTGTATGAACAAAGACAGAAAGCCAATGAGACCAATGCAGAGCTTTGTACCCCATCATGAAAAATAAAGGAATTACCCCACCATAATGTCATCTGGGAAAGAAACCTCTCTGGTCTCAGTTTAAGTGGATATGTATTGGAAGCAGGCTGCATCCTTGTAAGAGTTTCTTCTGAACACCCCTGGAGAGGAACTTGGCCATTCTCAGTCAAACTATATTTCTCAAGTTTTTCCCTCAGCTGCACTATTTTCACTGCAGGCCAGCACTGTCAAAAGGCAATGCCCAACAACCCAGTGTCACTAGTACAAGAGAAAGAACACTGATTGAAGTGTTACCGTCTGTGTGCCCTGTCCAAGGCAGTTTATACCCCAAGCTTTTACTTCTCCATAAATGGGAAACACACATCGCCAAAAGACACTTACACATATTTTTCACTCCTTTTTAGAGATCTGAAAACTTGATGATTCCAACTATGATCTCTCCATTGTTCTTCTACAGGATAAGGTAGCAATTTTCTTGGGAAATAATTTTGAAATTCTGCTATACAAACCAACTTTAAATGTGTAATTTTTTTAAGTGTTATTACTAGCCTCATCTACAGAGTAGATAAGACCCCGTTTCTTTAGCGATCCATCAAAAAACCCCTCACATATGAGGTATTTAGAATTCAATCCCTGTTATACAAAAGAAAATGTTTTTAAATGGTGGGGGCTGGAGTGTTGCTGTGTCTCCATTGTTCATAGCATGATGGAGCCCATAACTGTGGTTGTGATGTGTTTGATACAAATCTACCAATAATAAATATCTATGGAGTACTGAGTTGCCCACATTATAACTCACTTTTAACATTTTAAACAACCTCTGCATGTCAAGTGGATTTTTTTCAACTACACAGAGAAAAGGTGTAAAGATTTCTTCATACCAGCATGGGGGGGCGTATGAACAAAAAAAGTTCTCCTGAATGTATCTTGCCTACATCTGGATGTAACTTCAACCAGGAACATGCTGTGGGCTGTGGTATGCACCTTACATATGCCACACTATATACATAAAATGCATGCTAATACATTTTATTCAAGGGGAAGCTTGAAGAACATGTAACTGAAATGACGATTTAGATAAGCTACGGGGAAAAAAGATTATTCCAAATCTGTGAAATGCTACCTAGCTGCAAGTTTCTATTCCTTATCCACTTCTTGTATGCAAAAGGGTAATCAGAAGGGCTTGGACACTCATTTGAAATGCTGAGCAGCACAGTACATGCCAAAGTGGCAGTACCATTCACTAGACATTGTCTCAAAGGTTGCTGTGGACCTTTGTCAGGGTACACTTTATACCCAGAATACTACGATCTATATTGGAAGACTTGGGGCTGAAACTATATTTTTGCATTTTATTTGGTACCCTTTGGGATGAACAGCTTTTGTCTCCTAGAACCTCCAGCTTATTTACACAATTTAAATAAACAGGAGAAGTCTGCATTATAGTCTCTGCAGTAGCTTTGCCATGTGGCTCTGTTCCAGGCATGTTTAGATTTCACTATTCAGTTTGATTTTGCCTCAAATAAAGCCAACTTTACATAGCCTGAGACAAAGTCTGGTAGCAAGGAAGTTTAGAGAATCATTATGTGTAACAATGCTGCTACTAATGCATCCACTCTGCGAGATTAAAATGGGATTTGAACAATATACAGGCACTGGCTTGTTCCTCTGGACATGGACAAATGTCTTTATGGTACCACTGAAAGGACAATACTTCTTTACCACAAAAAAGCCTCAGTGGTATTGTCAGAGGCCAAGAACCACAGCCGGACGTTGTGACATAAGTTGCAGCGTTACATGCTCACTCTTACAGAACTCATGTGGTGATACAAACCACAGACTTTTACTAATGGTTTTAGAAAATATCTGCCAAGGTACACAGGTACCTGAACATACAGTATGAATTTCTGCTTATGTTGACAGACCTGCTTACTCAAATAAGTCATTTTACAATGTTCCTCTGTGTGGAGTAATCGCTGAGGGGTACTTTG
>NW_010529547.1:61029-63006 GCF_000687285.1 Phaethon lepturus | reverse complement strand
CAACCTTAGTGATTCTGTGATTCTATGAAATTCTGCTGGAAATTTTGGTATTGCTTTAGTCTTGACTACTTAAGTGTATAAGCAATCATATGGTGTGATCCATAATTGTTTGAGTAATAGCTTCCTGTCTTTGAGAATGGAATAATCTGTTTTTATTACGAGCAATATAGTCTGCTTATGCCCATTCACATTATAATCATGAGTGTGAAGATCACACCAGAAGTTGTGTTTTTAAAATTGTATTGTTCTAAAAGTGAATCCTCTAGCAGATCCTGAACTATCTCTGAACTGAACTGAATATATGTCAGATGAACTGGAGTTTCTTGAAGGAGGGATTGAGTCAGTTTTCCCAGTAGCTTTAAGCGTAGTTACCCATCTGGGCTTCTAAAGCTGGACTTGAAGATGACACTAAAGTAGTTTCCTATGTGGTTCTTCATAAATTTGCCTCTTTAATGCCAAAATTTTAGTTATACCTGTCTATGGATCTAAGTCACTTTCTATGATTAATGCTGATGACCACGGTTATGGGCACTCAGTTTTCAGAAGGCACATCTTTAAATCAGTGGTTGATGACTGACTAGACTGCAGGACCCCCTGTATGCCTGCAGTGTAGTCAAAATAACATTATTCATCAGATAATATATTGTGTCTTTGATTTGAAGCTTTAAAGGCTCTGAGGAAAAAAATATGCAGGAGAGTTTGCTCTATATATGTGATCGTGCATTTTGATGAACAAAAGGAGTGTTTGCTGTTGTCTCCATGGTTTTAAAATGTTTTGGAGGAGTGAAGAAGATAGTTTATATAGATGTTTTGCCAGTTAACAATAATTGCATGAAGATTGTCGTGTGCATTCTTTACTAACACTGATTAGAGCATTGGGAATAAAAAGAAGGCAATTTGCCTGGAACATGGTTCACCATTAGGCCTGAAAATGGATGAAAAACTTGCGTGAAATGATGAATGTAGGGAGTCTGACATATGAATCATAGGGATTAGAAGGATCTCTAAAATATCATTTTTATTTTTACTAAGCAGAGACAGCAAATAAATGCCAAAGTTTTGCTCTTCACTTTCAAGCAGAAGTGTTCACTTCTCTTTCAGCATTCAGAGTTTACAGATAAAGCACTGTAATAGTACAGGGTCTGTTTTGGGAGTCTCTGTGGTGTGGGTGGGTGGGTTGGTCAGTATTAGTACTGAAAACATCATAAGCTAATCATAACATGAATATTTCATTAAGACAGAGATAGTGATATAGTGGCGTCCTATGGTCATTATAGAATATCAGTGTGATGCTTTATAGGACTTTAAAGTGTATAATACGTGGATATGCTTGGTGATGAATAAAATCTGTGGAGAATGTGCCAACTGAGTGGTGTTTAAATGTGAATGAGGGACACTTTATAATTTTTATTGAAAGAGAGGGGAAAGCTATGAGAAATGTAAGTTCCATTAAAGAATACACACAGATAGAATAAAAAGTATTCAAGGAAAACATGTTCATACTAGTTGTTACTGGCTGTTTCTGATGCATAGCTCAATAATTTTAGAAAGTAGTCACAGCTTGAACCAGCAAAAATAGGAGGAGGAGATGAGTAGAAGGGTATTTTTCTAACATTTCCTTCTGAGTTAAAGAGTGAGTGAAAAGATTCATTTACCTTTCCCAGGAAAATATCATCCATGCGAAGTCTTTAGTTTTTTCTCATTCCTAGATATGAAGCTGATATTGTGCCTTTTCCATATAGACATTGAATTTTCCCATTTTTTAGGAAGATTATTGCCATCGTATGCCATTTTTATTCACTGTTTTTCCTGATTTCAGAAAATGCTTATTTCTCTTCTACCTGGGAAATTGCTAAGGTAATGAGATGTTGCACTTTGATTAGCAAATGAATTCATATAATCATTAATTGCCAGTCTTTATTTAAAGAATAGCAGTAGTATGCTTGGTAAAAACAGAGAATTCATGTGTTTAAACAT
>NW_010529547.1:51940-60998 GCF_000687285.1 Phaethon lepturus | reverse complement strand
CCTGCTGAAAAGCAGACCGGCAGTCTCAGTAGCCTGGACAGATATAGTGAAAGACCCCAGAGGAAAGCAGAGTCATAGTAGCTCATGTCACCCACAAATCACAGGTGGGTGAGCCCAAGGAATGAGTCACAGGAACTACCTGCAACAACAGTATTGCTTGCTATATAGAGACAGGCAGCAAAAGAGCTGTACAGTGGGAATGAGATGACTCAGGGGACTAATAACAAGAAAAAGAGCATTTCATCTGTCATTAGTTTTGATCTTTCCCAGCTGAGTAATGAGTTGTTAGCATCTGATGACTTTTCAGTGCTGCATGTGAAATGAGTTGGTAGGTTTATCCATTCAGTACTGGAGATTACCTACCTGAAATACAAGATAAATAGAAAGCTCTACTACTTGGATTGACAGAAAAAAACACAAAGGCATAACACCTCAATCATCTGGTACCTTTGAAGCAAAGTAATGTTGTATGATAGGTAAATACAAAAATTTGGGAATTTCCATTTTGATACCTTTTACAGAATAAATTAACCATGTGAGAGAAGCTAGGATTCCCATCTCCCAAGCCACTAGTTTTATGGATGCTTTTTTTTCCCTTTCAATGTCTCCAGTGCTGGGTTGGTGACAAGTTCCTGCTTTCTTGTTCTTTCCATTCCTTCATCCACCTTTTCTTGCATTCTTCTACAGGTATAATTTAATAGTAGAATCATTGCTCATTTCTTAATGCCAAATCAGCCTCTTGTAATTTGCAAACAGAGCCTTCAGTGTTAAAACTGCAAGCTCACTGCCTCGCTGAGGTTCCAGTCTTAGTAAAATGCTTTGATGAAATGAAGTCTGTCAGCACATGAAGGACAGAAACTGGCTCATTTCCCCTCCTGTGCCTGTTCAGAAGGGCAAATATGAGCAGGGATTTTCCATCTTTACAGTTTCACTTTTCAAAGCAGAGTTTTTGAGAATAAAAATCTAATAATCCTCTCCAAATGAATAGTTGGTGTGACGTTAAAACACGAATCTCTCTTGTGTGTTGTTTCCATTCATCACTTTGTCAACGACTGATTTGCATTCAGATGTTCAGGGTCTTTAGGGAGTGGATATTTTTGAGGTGAAAGCTGGTTCTCTTATTGATATCGTGCTCATGATTTTGAGAGTCGTGAGTAGAAGAGATTGACTAAGTGACACCATAAGATTGGTTATACAGTCATTTCAAAGTAGTGAGATAATTAACTGATTAATGAGTGGTGCTTTGTATGCTTTACTATTTCAGAAAACCAAAGTGGATATTTGTGTGCTGTTTGCATACCTTTGCCTCCTGTTTCTGTTTGTTTGCCTGTCTGTCTTGTCTGCATCACTGGGATTGTAACTAGGGGCACAGAAGAGCACTCTTAAACTGCTTAAAACTTGACAGAACTTCTGCATTTTATGGAAAATCGGCTTAGTGACAGTGTTGCAGTTGTGAAGCTCAGAATGGCCATATGACAAGCTGTGGTGGGCTGGGATCAAACAACAGCTGAATGCTCTTATTCACTTGAAATGAAAAATGAATGAAAGAAGTGAAGAACTGCTTCCAATAACTTTAATTGTCCAAGATGATTATGCTCTCCATTTTCTTTTTAAGGCATGTATTAATATCAGACCTTTAAGAAATCACTGTCAGAATTTAAAACTTTTCAAAATGTGAAAGTATTTTCCTTGGTTATTTTAAACAGAACAACAAATTCTCATTTAAAAGATATTGCTTCCTGCTAAACAAACAACAAAAAAAATGTACTCATATATTTACCTTTCAAATCAGTGGTGATTGCCATTGGGAGCATAGTAAAAAGAAAATAGAGTGAAGGAAATCTGAGGCAATTTTGCAAAATTGTTCTAGGAAACTGAAATATACTAAAAACCCATTGAAAAGTCTTTTAAAGTAATCTGTGTGCAAAACAGTCATCATAAATATCAGTTCCCTTAAAATCAGTAGATATGAAAATCTTATTTTCACAGATATTTGCAAAAAAAAATAGGTCTAGAAGTCATGCATTGATGGGCAAAAAATCTTAATAATTATTCTCTTGTGAGATGGGAGATTGCTGGGAACATTCATCTGATTTGTTGTTCGTCCACATGAAGTGCACAGTTTGAATTAGATGATCCTCTGTTTTGCAAACGTGGTGTTAAGACCTTACAGCTCAGCATGTTTCCAGAGAAATAGCTCTGGGGATTGTTGAGCATAGATACAAATTTGTTCCTAACTTTTCCTCCTATGTCATTTTGTAACGAAACTACTTCCCTCCCTTTCCTACCACCACCTTCTTCCTAGCCTACTCACATGCAAGATTTTGCCAGTGTTTTTAGTGGAATGGGCTTGCACTTTTGAAGTGTGAGTACTTTTAAGAGGAGCAGGGGAAAACCTACTGCCTTCACTATGGTCATAAATGTACCTAGTTTGCCACCCTTGACACCCAGTCTCTGGACACTGGACATGTAATGTTCATGGAAAATGTGGGAGAGAAAGGGAGTGCTGAATCAGCCTCACATCAACCTGAAATTAGCAGGAATTTTGCAATCTATTGCAGCTTCACTTTAGGTATTTGCCATTTTTTTCTGGTATAACACCAGTTAATAATTGTGTTTTGTTATGCTGTTTTTATATCAGCAACAATGAGTAGTACTTACAGAAAACAGAGAAAATAACCCCCTCACACACACACAGAAACATAGGTAGCATGCATATTTAAGCCATATATATTTGCCTGTGGCGGCAATGCGTAATATATCACCTTAAAAAAAAACACTTTTAAGCTGATATAATCAGCATTTGTAGCAGTGATTAATAACATAGTTTCACTGATATCTGTTACGTGCATAATCAAAGCCTTGTAGGAAGACAAGACTAGAATATGTCTAAGGAAGAGCGACTGTACGGAAGTATATTCAGGGTTTCTATGAAAATGGTTTTCCTTCCTGGCTGTCTACTCTTGGAAATCTCTTAGAAAGAAGTACTATTGATGTTGCATAGCAGTTGTTAGAACAAGTGAAATAAAGAGGAGTGAGAATTTTCCAGGCACCTGTATTTTAAGTAATTGTTTTAATTAGAAAACAGAGCAAAGTATACTATTTAACTCTATCAGTTTATGAGATACTTCTACGACAACAAAGCTGTTTATTTAAATCACATTGGATTTTTTTCTCAGAACAACTCAAGGTACACAGAAGAGAAGTGTTTTCTGAGAAGAGAGAGTTGCTACTGTGTTTGCTGTCACTAATTTCTGAGACAGAAGGGAAATTTGCTGCTCATGTTAAGAATGAGGAGAGGAAGTGTATAGCTGAAAACAAATGTCAGAAAGTCCCAGCGTGAAGTCCTTGTTGAGTGTTAGTAGTGATCCTACCAGAATGTGAAATCTCTTTCATGATACACTTGATAGTTTCTGGAAACTACCTCATAAATGAACAACCACTTAAAGACAAAAAGAAAAGAAACCCAGTCTGGTTCCTCTAAGGTCAGAACCCTTGAGTCTGAAAAATATGGTCTTGCCAAAAATGAAAACTTTGCAACAGTACCTAAGATTTGTAAGTGTGATTTTTTTATGAGTGTAATGTAATCCAAAAGCTGGAAATATATGTTAGTAGGTTTGAGTCTTGAATATATGGTCCGTTAGAATGGAACAGAATAGTTGCAGAGAATATCTGTGTACAAAGCTGTAGTAAGGCGTGTACTGTAATTGTTTTATAAATAGAGACAATACATATTAATACAATTACATTGTGGAGTACATGCTGAAAGATATCCAACTTTTTAGTTTATATGGCATTGCACACTGTTGTCTGTTGTCATGTTTTTTTTGGTGATTATTTATTGCATGCGTATAGGAAGAAAAGCAGACATATGATAAGTATTGCTGGTACAGATACAAATAATATATTATTTAGGGGCATCCTGCTAGGTCTAATATAGCTGCTAGGTGTAATACAGTGTAAACATATACCTTTGCTTTTCTTTTTAAGATGGTAGAAATGTATCTGGGATAGTAGTCCCCTATTCCTCTTAAAAGACATCTAACATTGACTCATTTTGTGACTTTTTAAGCAACATAATTTCTTTCTGCTTCAGTTTTACCATTTTAGTACATGAAAATGTATTTTATTGTCTTTAAATCCACCATTTTAAAGTGATTTGAAATATTTAAATGAACTGCATGCAAAGAGAAAGTAGTGCTGTATTTGAAGATTTAAATCTGCCATTTTTACAGCCAGATAAATATAGTTGGCCAGCAGTTAAAATAATCAAACTAATTAAAATCATTCCCTGGAGAATATGCCCCTTATGCACGAAATCAAGTCAGCAGGGTTTACGAGATGACTTGTGATTTAGCTCCTGATTTTGTTGGTTCCAGTTATGAGGAAAAAGACTTCATCATTGCAGTTGCATCAGAAGACTGCAGACTTGCCTTTGCAAAAGGACAGCAAGAAATAAATTCTAATAATTGTAACTGTTTGTATTTCTGTTGCTGCTAAAATTATCCACAGACTAGTTTTACAAACAAGACTAGTTTTACAAACGATATATGTACACTTTGTGATAACAAATGTCACTATAACATCAGAATTTTCTGTGTTAGTGGGATATGGTTTGACGACCCCTGCTTCACTGCAAGTAAGCTGAACTCAGTCTAACTTTGCTTTACTAGGAGCTAGTGCATCTGGATTGTTTGGAACTTTTTTCCTGAGCAGTTGCCTGGTATGGGACTATCTGAGTGTTTCAGCCTGGACATGCTTATTAAAGTGATTGATCATGACACAGACTGAGCAGTCCATTTTATATGTGTAGTGTACCTGCCTGGACGAAATTTCTATTTGTCAAGGATGCTGGGTATTTGTGGTGGTAAGGGAGGCAGAATAGCAAGATCTGAGTTTTCTTTTCTTGGTTGTTACTGCATGTTGGGAGCTAGCTATCTGAAAAACAACAAAAGAATTATTAAGGATTTTTGCTTTCTCTAAAGCTGGCAAGACATCCCATGCCACAAGAATCTGAAATACTAAAAACATTTTCCTTCTGACTTAGTACAAGAAGCTAAGTTCTCAGCTCTCTATGAACCAAAACTGTCAGGTTTTAATTTAAAAAAAAAAATATTCTGTAGTGGAATGAAAAATTGAAAGTTTCTTTTTGGAGAACACTGAAAATGGGACACCTAAGACTTTTGAAACATTTTAGCTGCAACAGACAGGTTTTCCAAAAAGCCCACCACTTTGACACTGAAAAAGTCCTGAAGAAGTTCTAATACGTCCTGCCAGCTCTATTCCTGACAAAAAGATACATTAAATTAGAAAGTCACCCACACAGGAAGTGAAGGTAGTTCCGTGCAGCTTACTGTGATTGGCAATATATCACTATGCAAATAAATGAACCATAGATACTAATTCACTTTCACAAATTATCAAAATAATTTTAAATGGAATAATAAGATCAAGAACAACTTGTAACAGGAAATAAGAGCACTCAAATGTGTGAGAGGTACACTGCTGCATTCATTTGTCAGAGCCTATTATAGGATGCTCCTGAGCTTCAAAATAAGGGTCAGGAATTGAGTATATTGTTTAAAAATCTGCTTTCTGGACTTTGCAGTTAGAGAGTGAGCCTTGATGTTAGAAAACAACCATGTAAGCTGGCAGGAGTTTTCCATGATCCCAGCCCCATAGACTCAGCAGTCCCCGAGGCCAGAGGATCTTGGCAGCTTTGAAGGCACAAAGCCCAGCGTTCCTGCCGTGCACCTTGCTATTTTGCTTCCCGCACAGCATCCATCTCTTTTTGCCATAGGGATGGAAGGTCTTGGCAGGGATGCTCTTGGTTTACTTGTTTCCCCTGTTATGGAAGATCGCTGGAGTACATGCTGCTTCCCTGAGCTGCTCCATGGAGCAAGGGTATAGACCACAGTAGGAAATGGGCAGAGCTGTTGCAGCAGGTGCCGGGAGGTCAGAAAGTGCAGTCTGGTGAGTTTGGTGTCTGAGGAACAGAGCAGAAATTCAGGACTCTTCAGGAATTCAGGTAGATGGCACAGAGAAATTATTTACAAGGTCCTCCCTTATTGGCAGGAAGGATGACATAGACATTGCCAAGACTTGGGTAGTGGAGTCAAACTAATTGGAAAGTATTGAGACTATTAAAAAAAAAAAAAAAAGAGAGAAAAGGAAATTAATACTAACCTTCTCTCCCCATGCACACATTTTGTAAGATAATATTTTTTATTATAAGGCCTGGTAGTGCTTTAGTGTAGGAGCAGGCAAGTGGGACTGGTGGGGAGTTGGTGAGTTTTTCACTGTTAGAATAATGTAATGTTTATGAAGGGTTTGAGTTGTTGCTGAGAATTTGGTTCCATTGAATCGTATGGAAAACACCACACATGGGGTATTTGCAGCAGAAAATTTAACCACCTCAGCCCTACCTGAAATATTTACTTTTTGAAGGACTTTGACAAAGTGCACTGAAAATAAAAAAGCTATTCTTAAAGTAGTATATATTTTTTTACAGACCTATAGAAGGATCTGTAACCTTTTGTACTACAACAGATACATAGGTAGTTTTGGTATACAAACAACATGAAGGTATATGCATTTCAGGTATTTAAATATACCTGTTTGGATCTCAATTTTGCCATCAATGCATACAAATATTCCTTTTATGCATTAAATTGTCATAATTTGCATGGGAGTTAGCCATTTAAAACCACTGCACATCTTTCTAACTTCGGTTCTGAATATGTAACAGGCTTGTGGAAAATATTGAGAAGGTTAAATTGTATTCTTCTTTCTTTTCAGAGCCAAATACCAAATTAGTATGTACATGTGGGGGTCCCATGGATATCAGCACCCCAGGTACTTGTCTGATGCCAGAATTTTTGCCCTTTAAGTTTTTATAATCAACTGTGAGATAGCTAAAGTGTGGAAATACTTTCTAGATCTATAGACCTCTGTATACTCTTTACCTTTTTGTCAAGACTATCTTGTTGTAAGTTTTGGACTTGCTTATTATGGGAGGAAAGGCTTGCAGATCTTAAACAAAATAACTGTATAGTAAAATGCCTAGTTGTTGCCTGAACTACCTTCTTTCTTGAACAGGGAATATTTTATGAATAAAGAAAAGGCACTGGGGCAAACCTGCCCATTAATGGTGTGTTTAGATAAATTCTTCTGCTTTGCTTCCCATCCCTTTATCCTCTCCTCTTTGCTTTCATCAATAATCATTTCAAGTTGAATTCTCCTTGCTTCCATATCCTTCAGAGAAAAAACCTTCTATCTTTGTTCTCTATTCACTTGTTTTCTGAATATTGATATTTTTGTGTTCCTACTATCTGAATTCTAGAAGTGGGTGTTTTTAAACAATTTTATCAAGTCCTTTCATATAAAGGCATCTATTCAGTAGAACAAATCAGAATTCTGTCTTCATGAAAAGTGGAGGTGGAGTGACTCGTCTCTTTGTTTTTGTGCCTGGGGTCAAATACAGATTTACAGAAATATTTAGGCCTTACATGTTACCCATGTCTTTTCAGACTGGTGATATATCTTCTAAAAAATTGATCGTGAGTTCTAAAATGACAAGCCACAAAGACATAGTTACAATGGTCAGCATGTGTAGATCGACCCTTGGCTGCTCTGCTTGTGCTACAGGTTGGTTGCTCTGAAGTGGATGTAGATAGAAGAATATGGTTGTGTTACAACAAACATCATGATGTTCGAGCAGGATTTAGGAGGCTACTCTTGATTTTGTGTCATGTTTACATGGAAGCTTCTGGCAGGCATAATGTCTCCAAACTCTGGACAATTTAAAGGCCAGTAATTGAGTCTATTGTTCTAGAAAATTCATGGAAATTTGGTCATAGTAGGCATTCAGTCTTCTATGGCAGTTGCTAAAAATAAATAGGAGAATGCAGCTTGTCTCACTTTTTTTCTCTAGGTCTTAAAAATGCATTTCTCTAGGTCTTAAAAAGAAGAAAAAAAAAAGACCCAAAACAAGTGGGAACATCTTTCCCCATGTTTTGGTCATAGCTCTTTTCTCCTTTGGGCAGCCATGCAAGGAACAGGGAACACAGCTTCAGAAAGCAGCGGTATGCTGTTGAACTGCTGGGCAGGTGCCATTCAGCAGTGGTTGTCCCAAGCTCTGTCAGACCAGCATGAAGGTAAAGTATGCATGAGTTGAATGGTCTAATATATTGTTTAATTTCATGTGATGTAGCTGAGATTTAGGACACTGCTTATAAATTACCTCTGCAATGGGTTAAATGGATTATGTAAATTAGTCTCAATTATCAAAACTCTCCTTTTATTCTGAGAGGTGATGTGCCAGGTTTAATACAACCAGTCATCTACCTGGTTTTGGATTTAGTCTGATATAACTACACTTTTTTGATGATGTTCAAGCCTGTTATTTCTAACCATTAATGATGGCATATAAAAGAGAAGTAAAACTAAAAAAAAAGCATCTGAAGAACTTTATACAGAGGCAGCTATATTAAAGTGGAATTGTATATTAAGCATAAGAATACCTTATATGAGCTGTGAAACACATGCTGTTGTAGCAGGCTAGATGTATACCAGTTTTAGAGAAACACTAAAGCTGAGAATAAAGTGAACATCAAATACCTTTTGAAAATGTATTTTTGCAGAGCCAAGATAAATTGATAGAGTGATAAATTTAAGCTACCATGCTAACTGGAAAGTCCCAAGTGAGAAACAGAGGACCACCTACATTTTAGGAAAGGGAAAGGGACTTGTGAGCTCTCAGTTACAGGGGAGAATTGCAACTGAGTCCTGAACAGGAAGTAAGCTGGGAAGATGGAAGGCAGAATTTAAGCTTTTTATGAGAGAAGGAAAAGCATTACCAGGCATTTCTGGTTTAAAGGCTCCAAACTGCTTGAAGAGATTAGTTTCTTGACCAAAAGCATTGCATGTCTTTGGAAACACTGTCTGTTTGGATTATTTGGGAACAGTAATTATTCATTTAGGGATCAGAAAACAGGAAAAGCCTTCCTTAAAGAATATAAATTATTTAATGTGGGATGAGTAATGACTTCTTGTGGAA
>NW_010529547.1:11133-51909 GCF_000687285.1 Phaethon lepturus | reverse complement strand
TAGGGAAAGTGTGTCAGCTTCTCAATTATGTGAATTTTGAAGGGCTTCAATGTTCTAGATTAGGCTATTTCAATTATGACTAGGATGAGGTGTGTGTCTAGACTTTGTCTTTGTTCTCTGTGGTAATCTCACCAGATTGTAAAAATTACCTATCTCCTCAAATTGCCTTGGAAAAGAACTCAACACATGCATACTATTATCCATTTACACTCATAATTGTGTTTTAAAATGTAATATTTTAATTAATTTCATATGAAAAGAAAAGTCACTGCTTGATAGCTGAAAAGATTGTAAGTGGAAATTTCCTTCCAATTTTATTTTTTAAAAGCAGAACAGAAAGCAAAATAAATGTTGAAATGAGAGAGTGAAATAGGAATTTAGTCCTATATATAATACATCTATTTTAAATCAAATCATAGTTGTTCTTCCTGAGAAGTAGCCCCCAGTTTAAGTGTTTTGTGTCAAATATTCTTGGATCCTTTGTTATAAAAAGTGAGATAAAATTTATAATTTAGTGTTTGCGGGATGTTCTTCTGGCACCACTCTAGAGCCTGGTTATTCAGTCCACGACATCAAACTTAGACATTAATATTTGCTGAGTCTCTATGCTCAGTTTATTACTAGTCAAGCCAAGATAGAAACTGTCTGCACTATCTGTACTCAAAAATGGACTGCTGATGTGCAGGTAGCTGTAGTGAAAATAACATTTCATGAATGAAAATTTATGTTCTTCTGTACAAGACACCAAGTACAGATACAGGTAATGATTTGGTTTAAAAATTGAAATGCCATTTGCAGTTTAGCACAGGAATTACTGAAATTAATGCTCTTTTTTCATAATGAGTTATCCAAACAGGACATTTAGTTTACAAAAAGATAGCAAGCAGAAAGAAAAAAGGAGAATGCACAGATCACAAGCAAGAGTTCTTAAGTTTTGCATTAGCTACAGCAAGCATATGAAGAGGCAGAATATGTATTGAAAAGGAATATATTAGTTGTAATATTCGCAGTAGATGTCCTCAGTCAGCTGAAACTCTTCTCAAATCAACATATCTGTCAAATAAAAAGGAGATTATAGCCCTGTGTCTCAGATCTAATAAAGATTTGGATCAGTATTGAAAACCTTGTTGGAACTAACTTTTCTATTATTTTGGGAAGGAAGAAGTTCTTCTTGCTGACATAATTTAAAAAATAAAATATGCTTTTCATCTGTGATTCATACTGACTTGGAAAGAAAGAAGCAGAAACGGAGAAATCCTAAGTAACAAATTCTTAAATCAAAAGTGTTTTTTTTCCACTGGGCATTACTATTTCCAACACTTGATTTTTCCCTCGTGAAATGAACACTGCACTTATAGTACTAATAGAAGGAGTAGATTAATTTGAAAGATTTGTATACACAAAAAAATACTTAAATACCTTTTACAGGAAGAAAAATTTTAGTAACATCCATACAGGTTTATCTAGATCTTTCTTTACTCAGTCTAACTAATTCACTTCACTAGATATATACCTGGTATATGAAGTATGTGTCTCAGCAGCTATTAAAAACAAATCTAGTTTTTACAATTACGGGTAAACAGTTGGAAACTATTAATTGACTACAAATGAGACAGCACTTAGCAAGGTCAGAGAAAACCAAGAAAAAATCCACCCACCCCTGCCGTAGGGTCAGACCCTGTGCTGCTGCTGTGCTCGAGGAGATGGGAGTCCTGTGCCTTCTACTGCTTCTGCCGGGAGCTGGAGACCCGCAAGTGGGTGCTTAGTGGAGCTGCCACCTACTGAAGTGCAGAGCTTGGGGTCCCCAAACTACTCTCATTCAGCGCTGCGCTGTGTGCCCCCTTATCACAGACAGACTCCCTCTGTGGCTGTGTTAGAGACTTTGTTAATTGTGTCTGGAATCTAATAAAAAGTGGGTGCACCCACTAGGATCTGGGGTTTCACCTTAGATTTCCAAAGGTGTTTTCTCTTTATCTGTAGGTTCTTCTCTACGGTTTCCAGTTGAGGGTGTTTATTAAGTGTCAAACCTAGCATCGAAGGGCACAAATTGCCCTTTAATGATGATAAGTAACTGCAAAATAAGCCTTTTTTTGCAAACCAGTTTCTGTATAATACAGCTGACTTGAGTGTCTTTAGCACTTAGAAAAATGGAAAGGGCATGGTAGGAATTAAAATACAAGGAAAGGATGATCAGTATTATATGCATGCTATATTTTTCTCATGACCTTTGTATCTGGCAGATACTTAGAGTAATATATGGTTATAGCACAAGAAGAGAGAGAAAGCCTGAAGTTAAGCTCTTTTCATTGCTCAAGTGTTTAGTTTCTATTGCCCCTCACCTCCTTAAGCAATCCCACAAAAACAAAAACCCAGAAAAGCAGTGCAATGACAGTAACTTTTGCACAAAGTAGAATCAAAATTTTATGGATTAAGACAGTATTTGACATAAGCATGTTTAAAGATAAGTATAGAAAATGAGGACTAGTGGGCACAAACTAGTCCTATTTCATCAACAACATGCTCTGTTTTGAATTAAAATAAGTCAAACATTACTAGTCAAAATGCCACCTTAAGAAAGCAAACCCAGAAATGTGCATTTTAAAAAGAGTGATACAATTAAGCAGTAAGACACAAGAAAACACGTGTTAGTGTGAGATGATATATAACTCAAGGGCATTGTTACCTAGGAAGCATGCTGTCTTGCAATACCAAAACCTTTGGAGAGTCTTATTGTGGTTAATAAAATAGCAACCTGCATAGAGAAAAGAATAAAGAATTAGCTATATGGGGCACCTACAAGCAGTCTTTACCTGAAGCGTTTAACACAGTACCTATTAAAAACAAAGTACTAAATTTATAAGAAGAAAATGAGTTATGGGAGAGCAGAACTTTAAATGAGTGCTATATAATGTGAATATATATTATTGCAGCCTTCCAGTACTTAAAGGGGCTTATAAGAAAGATGGGGACAAAGTTTTTAGCAGGTCCTGTTGTGATAGGACAAGGGGTCATGGTTTTAGATTAAACGAGGGTAGATTTAGACTAGATATAAGGAAAAAATTTTTCACAATGAGGGTGGTAGAACACTGGCACAGGTTACCCAGAGAGGTGCTAGATGCCCTATCCCTGGAAGCATTCAAGGTCATGTTGGAGGGGGCTCTGGGCAACCTGTTCTAGTTGATGTTCATTGCAGGGTGGTTGGACTAGATAACCTTTAAAGGTTCCTTCCAACTCAAAGGTTCTATGATTTAATGATTTGCAATACATGTTAACCCTGGAAGGGTGGGTAAACAATATTTAATAAAAATAACTTTTAAGTTGCCCTAGCACATAATGATAGTCAGCTAAAAAAGACATCATATATATAGGCTGTAATGACAAATGTCATTGCCTTATGCTTTGTAGCACAAATGGGCAAATTCACTTGCAAACATTTTCAATCTACTCTTTAAAAGGAAGACAGTCTGACAAGCATCTTAAAATCTCTTTCCTTTAAGGAAGACATAGGATAAAATGTGATGGATTAAAACCAAATAGAATGCTAAAACCCAAAACCAAAACCCATTTATCTTGTGCTCAGCCACCAATGGAAATGATATGAAGACTTTTCATATGAAATAATATAAAGAACAAGCCTGATATGCTTAGAAGCCCTGCCTGAATTCAACATGTTAAACACTGACCTTTATGTTTCCTGTATCTTGCATGGCTTTTATAGATAAATGGACCGAGGCTGATTCATTATTAAAGAACTACTTCCAATAGCTACTTCAGCACTCTAAAAATCAGTAAGTTATTAAGACTAAATCTTGCCCATTTGAAGTGACATGAAAATTTGCCTGTCATTCTTTAATTACATTTATTTAGTATTTTGAATATAGTACTCCTCTTGTAAATGTACCAAAAAAAGGGAAAAAAAAAAAGGGGGGAAAAAAGCACCTTCAGTCTTTCTAGTGTTGTCTAAGGCATATTAGCATAACCTAGGGCTCATAAGTGGGGCTTGGAATTAAGTTTCTTGGATTTTCATCATTGACTTGGCCTTTCTTTCTTTGTGGCAGCAGGCTATCCGTTTGGCCTCTCTGGTCACCACTCCCATAGCTATAAAGTGAACCATGTCTTAATCAGGGTGGTACTAGGGGAGTTAACATTGCTAAAGTTCTTTCACATACTGTTGTGCAAATTGTAAATCAAATCAATTATTTTCTGTAATTCTTTGCTGGATACTTCATAAGTTTTATATCTTTAGGAAATACACTCACTTTAAATGGTGCATTTTCTGGGACAAACTGAGTACCATTGCTTGTTTCCCTTGATGAAAGGCTTTTTTAATCAGTGATCATTCTTTTGACAAATCATATCCCTTGTGCCAAATATAGGTAACTAGGCTTGTAGCAGGTGACCACGTGAGTCAAAACCAAGGCAACAGCAGGTGCTTCAATAGCCCATTGGCCTCCTTGTTTGTACATACACACTTTTCTTTCTTTTTGCCTTGTTTTCGGCATAGTCACCTAACCAGCATCTAAGATACTCCCTGTCCGATGCCCCAGAGGCCTGCCCCTCCTTGGCTTCCCTGTGCGTGGGGAGGAGGGAGCACAGCTGCTAGATAGTTCTGGTTTTTATGTACACGACTTCACTTACAAACATTCATCTAGGTTTCCTTGGAAGGCATCAATTGTACCTCAAACAAGGTCTTTTTGATGATGGAATGGAACATCCTCACATTTCTAATGCCTCCAGAAAAACAAATGTATTTCACGTTAAAGTAGCCTGAATGATTCTTCTTTATAGATAGTGAGAGTTGTGATGGTGTCCATTTCAGAGCACGGCTGCTTCAGTTGGCATAGGACAGGAAACTGCTTGAGAGACATTAAGGTCATCTTCCTGAACAATATGAAGAGTTGGAGCATTGTTTTTTTATATCTATTTCACCTGTCAGGGGTAGCAAAGGTGCAACTGGAGATAAAAATGTACAATACTGTATAGGGAAGCTCTTTTTATGTTTGAAGTAGAATACCTCTAGATGATTATGGTTTCAGTACAATTTTGCATGCATACTGATCTTAGAAAGAATAAAGAAATAGACTTTGAGTTTCTTAAGCAACTTGGAATCACAATTTGTCTGCTGTAAGTCATAGTCATTGCATAAGTCATAGTTAAGAATTTGAGATATATGTCAGTATTTTGGTCACCCACTTCCTGAAACTGTGTTGACTTGAAACATTTGGAACATTTTTAGTGACCATAGGGGAGTTACTTTGGATTTTCCCATTGCAACTAAGACAGAGAATGGTTTTATAGTATTTCCTTTGATTTCACAGACAATATATAGAAATTACTTTTAAGCATAGCACCAGAATGAAAAATATACCTGAAATTAAATCTTCAAAGGACATGAGTCAAAACTGCCAAAATGTTAAGTTCAATCATACTCCTATTTTCAGAGAACATCTTTTAGAAACTAACTTCTAGAGAGTTTTCATGCCCACTGTATATAACTCACTGGCTGGAAACCGATATAGTAGCTACAGGAGCTGTGATTTTACAAATACATTTTCCAAATAGTATTTGCTGTATGAAATTGGAAAAAGTGTTAGTTTTTCAAGGCTCATCCATTTTCTTTACTACATGGTAGGAGGAGAGAGAACTCATCATCAATACAGAGGCATGATATGAGCTAAGCAGAGCTAACATCGCTATAGTTGTGTTTTTATTGCATGATAAGAATATTTTTGAATTTAGCTTAGGTTAAAATGGAAGCAGCATGTTATTAAAGACATAAAATGAAATGGAAATTTTGACTCATTCTGATAGAGTTAATCATTGACAAGGTAACAAGAGAAAAAAGCAGCTGAGATTGCCCTTTATTCTCTTTTTATTTTGTCTCTTGTGTCTAAAACTATCAATTGACTTTCCCTGAGTGCTCAGTGTGGCAGATCCTACAGCGCTGTCCTCTTGTCTTGTCAAAGAGATGAGACCGTCATAGCATAATGAAGCACATCCATCTTAGTTCTGTTCAAGCCTTCTGCATCTGCTTAATTTAGAAGAATTATCCATTAAGAGCCTTTCTGACGCTTTACATGGCAAACCAGTTTTCTGTTTTCACAGCCATGCTGTGTCATGAGAATTTTTTTGACATTGTCATTTTCTGGAAATACTGAAATACTGTATTTTTGTTTTGTTGTTTTATTATTATACTTCTGTTAGAAGCTGTCTTACAAGTCAGAAAGATGAATATAAAACATTCTGTTTGTTTTATACTAAAAAAAAGTCTTTGCCCCTATTGAATTAAACATTTTGATAGCATTAAAGGAAAATATTTTGGAATTTTTCAGTTTGTGCAAAGGTTTGATGTTTTCTGTTGGGGTTCCACTTCACAAGAGAATAAAGTTTGAGAGCCTCAGAATTTGCTGCAGGGTATCAACTCTGATGTCTCATGAGTTCTGTTGTGATTCATGAAGCATCCTTTTGAGGATGCGCTTTTGGCTGGAGAAGTTCAGAGAATAACAGAGAAGTCAGAGGCTATATTGAGCAACCACACAATATGATCTACACAGAAAATCTTCATTATCCAATTAAATTGTCACATCAGAAATTCTGATTGTAGGGTTTTTACCAGAGGGACTTGCTGTTCCAATGTGTTTGAATAGCAATTAGTATAAGATTCTTCCATAGTAAAATTACTGAATGACCTCCGCAACACCAAACTGCAGAGTAGCTTCTGCCTCTGCCAAATCTTCTGCCTTCCCTGATATGCTTGGCTTGGTGATCATCATCTTCACTAAGGTTAGAGTACAGCAAGTTTGTGCAGCACTAAAGGATTCCAAGTATGTATTTGCTTTATATGTAGCAAGAGTTACTTGTGGGTGCTTCATCTTAAGAACTTGTGCTCAGAGCTGTAATTTTCCTCTATTTTCTCAATGCACACATGTTCTTGTTTGATAAAGAAGTTGTCTATCTTTGTTAGCTCACTTCCTAAAAAGAAAACACTAACTAGCAAGTACATCTTTTACAAGGCAAGTTAATGATAATTTTAAACATGCGAGAAGGAAAAATTACTGAAATTTAAAGGTGCATTGACAATGGTGGAATCTTGTTGCTTTTTTCCTTGAAGTGTAACTTGGGAGGTGAGCCTTATTACTATTATTAAGAAATATGACAATCAAAGTTTTAAAGTTGACTCTATAGATCTTTTCTAATATACTCAGCTAAATTAATAAGCAATCACTTTCTATTTAAAAAAAATCAGCAGAATATAAATATATTCCAACAGCAATTATGTAAAACCAGGGAATGTCTGTGTTCCAGAAATAGTAATGGTCAAAGACATACTCTTTGCAAAATCAATAAAAGATGAGACCTAGTGAATCTGAGATGAACCAAATCTTCTGACTCTTCCTGGCTGATTTGAATTGCTGCTGTGTTTGTGTGCTGCATGACAAATTGACTGGTCATCTCTCATTTGAGCACCATGTTTTACTAGCTGTTAATGTGGCTAGCAAAAAAGATCCTTCTCCCCTGAGATACTGCTCTACTGTGAGGGTACGGAAGAAACACTAGACCTTAAATTACCGTGGTGCCCAGCGAGGGAAACCATGCCATGCAAGCAGGGTCAGTCAGGCTAAGAACAGACCCACTGCTAGAGGCTGGTGAGCTCTCAAGAGGCACAAAGCAGATCAGTGGAAGCATTTGCTAGTCCAAAAACTTTACAAAGGAGGTTTTATAACATTGCAAGTTGTTGCTGTGAGTGCCATGCCATCCACAGCAATGTGCTTTGTGGAAGGGATCAACAATGCCAGTTTGGCAGCAGCAAAGTCAGCAATATGGCGGGTATGAAGAAACAAAGGAGGTTATGTATAAGCAGGAGCCTGTATTCCTGTACATTGGACAGTATTTGTTGAAAACAGTGCTATGGCAGGCATTTATTTGTCTATTGGTATTAGACAGGACCTCATTTCTATGCTAGGTCAGATAGAATTAGCGTAACAGAAAGGAGTACTAAAACAGTTTAGTGTATACTTAGTTTCTAAGTATAAACCTGCATCATGCAAAGTGAAGAAGAATCTGGAAGGGGATGATCTACTTAAGTCTTCCCTCCTAGGTGACCTATATCCACCCTCTTTTGCATCAAGAAAACCTCTTAATAGTCATATTACCACTACTCCCTTTCCCCTGTATTTTGGAGAGTAGAGCGGCTCCATTCTCAGGCTCTCAAGCCGTGGAAAGTGATCTGCCTACTGCCATCAGGCTCTTTGCTAGTCCAGGCACAAGTACCCTTTGATGGTCTCCATCAATTTCTTATCTGTCAATAGGGTGCCAGGAGTATTGTATAAATTGCTGTTGTCAGATTGAACAGGGTATAATTATTTAATGGAAAAATACTTTAAATTTTTAAGTTTTGGGGTTTATTAGATGGAGAGGCCAAAATACAAATAAATTGTTGTGTACAGAGGATGGGAAGAAGAGAAAGGCAGAACTGGTTTGGATAGGTATGTGATTTGTTGTGTATACATGTTCCTTTACCAAGGTTTTTTTTTACATCTTGCTACTATTTATTCTTACTCTGACAATATAAACAGCAAAGACGTAACATGTGCTAAAAGTAGTATTCACATCACTGCATACTCCTAGGCAACAGTATGAACTTAATTTTTCTCTGCATCTTGTGAAAAAGAAAAAAAAAATTATATACAGCCTCATCCTCACAAAGAGCTTCTGTACTCATAAGTCTAAGTTATAAAAGACCAATCCTGTATTCATATTAAGACACTATCTGTTCTCAGCTGTTTCATCCACGTGAAATAAAACATTGAAGTATACAGTAAAATAACATGAAGAATAGAATCCAGGCTCCAGGACACATAGTATTATTTATTACACTAATACCTACAGGTTGATCTTTTCAAAATACTTCTCTGTTCTCTAGCCCCACAAATCCACAGCACAGTATGGGGAACTATTATCTTTACTACAGAGATAAATACAAGCCCTGTGACCTATCAAATGTTGCATCACAGGCTAGTGGTCTTTTTTGTTATTTTTCTACTTGATAATGGATAGCTGAAAATGTCTCTCCTCCTTTCTCACATAAACTTCCACAGGCTTCCCAGGAGCCAGCAGATTAGTGTATCAAATGGTAGCTCTGGACATAATGAGTGTGAGGGTAGGGATAGGAGAAGGCATGAGGTCTTTGCAGAGGTCATTACTTTTTCCAGGCTCCAAGAGACATTCCTAGAATGGAGACATTAGTGATGGCTCTGTGGGCATTGCCAGAAGCTGATACTGATGGAAAGCAAAATACTTTGCTTCTAAGATATGTTTGATTAATATGGTACCAAGTTACTTGTAAAAGCAGAAAGGCTACTTTTGAATTCCTGTTAAAATGTCGTAGACAAAAAAACAATACAAGCCACAGGGCTGCAATTAATATCTCACAAATGCTCATGTGAAACTCCCTGAAGGACCAACACCAGTAAAGGAATGAACTTGGTAAACTAAAGTGTAGAGGGATTTATTTTCTCTGAGTTTTACTTCTCGGTTTTGCTAAGTTTACTGTGATTGGTGGGAGCATAATTTATACAATGGCTGGCATATATATGCACATATATGAACATACACCATAGTTCAATTTTCAATTTTAGACAGAAATACAGAACTTATTATGAGTGGTATGATGAAGTTTATTTTAAACCCAAGAGCTGTTTATTGCATATTAAAATGGTAGTTTATGCCTATTTAAATTTTTCATACATCTCCATTGATGGATAAATTATGTTAGAGAATTTCAATTGTCAGCACAACTTACATTTCAAGGAATCTTTGCGAATTATATTCAAGAGCTAATATTATTGTGACAAAGTTCTTGAGGTGCATATATAAAGAAATACCATGAGAAGAACCATGAGATTTTTGTTTCTTTGAGAACAGATCCAGTCATATCTGCTTCAGACAGTTGTGCAGCACAATTGTTAACATTTAGGATACATTAATTCATAATCTCTGAATAGTGATGAAAGACTGCAAATGGAAAATGCGCTGAATTTGGTGGAAGTATCAAGTTGGAGCAAAGATCAGTTTTATTTCTAACACAATTTATTCCATGCTGTATAATGTAAGTGATTTTTATTATGCCAAGCAATTGAGGATAATAAAGTCTTGAAACAATCCCATATTTTGGTAAAAGCTGAATGGGGTTATTTTTTTCAGTCAGACTAATGCTTCAAAGCATAGGTGCTTACAATTTGAATAACTTCATTTCTTTTCCTGTTTTGAAAATGTAGCCCTGCAGCAGATCTTTGAAGTGTAAACTCTGAGACACAGCAGTATTAAAATAATCATGGATCTGGAGGAAATAGCACAAAAACATCCAGCACAGCTTAATCAGAAATAGAAATTCAATTGAACTTTCTGTGGTCTATTGAATATTAAAACATTTCATATTTCAAATAGAAAAAAAGAAGCCGTGAGTGAAGTTCTGATCATAGTCAATGACATTTCTAGTGTAATACTTGAATATGAGGGTTAAGGATGAAAGTTTCTACTGAGCTTCAGCAAACTTTCTTGTATCTTATATTTTGTATTTATTGCTATGAGCTGAAAAATAGCTAATCTGTGCTGGAGGCTGTGGAACAGTGGGACCTATCTGTTAAAAAATAAGAGCACTAAAAGACCCAGATGACTACTTTGGCCAAACAAAGTATTTTTATTCTGCAATTCCTTGGCATTTTGTCATGAAAGTTGTGTTTCAGGATTTTCTGTTATAACCTGTGCCCCCCTCTGAAGATAAGTATTTTGTACAACTGCCATGTTGTAGAATTTCTTTTATTGAGATGAGGTTTCCCATTGGAGATGTTTCTGTAGCTGTGAGAATGTCTGGCTAATGAGCAAATTCTTGTGGAACTTCTGGGTTCTTTATATCCAGGCCTGCAACTTTTATCACAAGTTTCTGCAGAGTATCGCATTATGCTGTTGTACTTAGCATCACTAAATCTTTCTGAAGGATGGATTTTAGTCAAAATAACTAAATTAAATAGCTTGGGTTATTCAGGAAATCTATAATGATCAAATGGATTTTTTTGGACATCAGTTTTCAGAGTCTTAAGCGTAGAGAACGGTAAGAGCATGAGTCACTGAAAGTGTGTTTTGAAATAGCAATGGTGGAAAAACCCATTCTCAAACCAGCTGTATAAATTAACAAATATTGTGTAGGAACTCTTTGTGAGGAAGGAAGCACGCCGACATTGTTGCTGGGCGAATGTCAAAACTGTGTAACAAGTAACAGTGTTTCCACTGACTCTCTTCCTGGAGTCAAAATCACAAGTCAAATCATACATCATTTATATATTAATTCCTGTTACCCCTAAATTTGGACTTGAGGATTTTCCCCTGTGAAAATCCCCCTTGAGTGTGAAATGCCTAGCAAAAATTACATTGCTGCCTCACTTCCTTCCATTGCCATCTGTGCGTGGGTGTCTTTGGGGGACAGTATGGCAAGAATTAGAAGAACCATTTCAGAAGGAAAATATAGTCTTTCTTAGAGATATTGAACTGGAAATATGAAAAAAATACAGAATTGCTTGAAGCAATAGCTCAGTGAAGACTTTCGCAAAGCCTTTTTGTTGAACTTGGAGGCTGTTGTTACACACTATTTTCGAACTACCGATGTAAAAAAATAAGAAAGTAAAACTGTTTATTGTGGCAGAAAGATTCTCAGGCAGCTTTTTACTATGTTGCAACGATTATCCAAGTGCAACTTGCAGATACTTGTTGATACGTGTGTGAGAGAAAGAACACATTTGATTAATAGTGATACGCAATTTTGTAAAAGCTAAGAGAGCAGAAGCTGCAGTATGTGATGACAGTGCTGTGGAAAGTTAACGAGGTTGCTTTGGATAGGGCCACTGCTACTTTGACGAATATTTTTTTCTAGCTTGACTTTCTTTACAAGACATTGTAATTGTGAAATCTTCAGAAACACTGTAAGTAGTATCTCCAGCTAGATACAAAGTGTATTTTTATATGTTATAAAACCAGATTATTTAATTTTGGATTTTTTTAAGATCTTAAGCAGGTATAAACTAAGGTAATTGAGATTTATGCAAATCATAAAATTAGATTACTTTACAATTTGTGTATGGACACTTACTATAATTAGGAAGGGGTATGATATTATTTACAGTCGTTGCTCCTATCTACAAACACTGCATGAAATAATGTTGTCTGTCCCCCTCTGGTTCTGCTCCAACACCATTTCTGCTTGGCAGCCATTTAGCTGTGGGGTCTCATCTGTCCGTTTTCCCCTGGAATACTTAGCATATGGTCTCAGTACAGTTGTAGCACAAACTTATTATTTTTACTTCTCCAGATGAAGCAAGCCATTCAAATGACCTTGGAAAAGTCTTCATTTAGAAATTTCAGCCACTGCTAAATTACTGAAAAAAGTTCCATTTCAGTAATTGCATACAAATACATGAGATAAAGGAAAACAACCCTGTGCCTTGGTGATGCTTTCCCCCGAGGAGCCCTCCAGCATGAAACTAACAATTAATTGTTCTTCTGTTAATCTGAAAGTTGCTTGCTTATTAAGAAAGACGACTTTGGAGGTGATCAGTGTTTCCTCAGCAGTGCACTCAAAAAAATTGTGCTTATCAGTCTATGTTTGATTGATACTTTCTATACCAAGTTGTCAGCAAGATATAGTGAAACATCTAGTAGACTTAAAAAGAAAGCCATATGAACTATTTATGGTAGGTAGCAAATTTGTCCCTCAAAGATGTGTTGTCAGTTTTCCTGAAGTAATCTTGAGTGAATTTTCAGAGTGAGAGTTCAAGATATTTAGGCAATGTGATGTTATTGTTGCCCTTTCGCATGTTATTTCAGGAACAGGAGGACAAACTTGGGATAGGAGCCACATATCCATTTCCTTCTCATCTTTTCTTGAGGGAGGCTGCTCTCATGTTCATACACTGCTATGTGCTGCACCAGGATGCACTTGCTGATGCTGTTCTGGTTTCCATAAACCAGCCACCACTGCCGTAGGGAGGGGACTCCAGGTGCTCAACTCCCCACATGGGTGTCCTACAGGGTAGCAAATTGTTTGTTTTCTCCTGTTATCTTCAAAACTATTTAACAACAAAGCATTACAGCTCCAGCAAAAAGGATTAAAGGGGACCCACCCACCAAAATGCCTGAAGACTGAGATGGAGACACTCGGGTCCAAATGCCTGAAACCACTTGTGTTTGAGCAGAAATTTGGACTAAGTTGCCTCATGCTTTAGAGAATATAATCAGCAGGCAGTAGAGATTGTTCTCTTCCAAGTGGAGTTTCTCATTCTTGGATATTTCGCTCTTAATAGTACTTAAATGTGTTTTCATGTGTTTGAAGAGTGAAGAAAGGAAGTGATTGAGAGAAAAAGGATGGGTCATAACGATGAGAAAAACTGAAAGTCACTTAGCTTGTAATCTTCTTTTACCACTATTTAAGATTTCTGATGGACAGGAAATCAAGTAGGTCTCACTGATTAGCCTCCTGGTCTCCTCAGTCATCTCAGCCTTTAAAAGTTTTGCTTGGAGTATGCATACAGTATTTAAAAATGAAAGTTTTTTTTTTATTGTTGTTTTTTTCTTTTTCCTGTTTGAAGGTTTCTCATAAATTAAATTTCATCAGGATGACCTTATGGTGTTCAGAATTCTACTTATATTTCCCCACAAATACTTTTTCTATAGAAGAAGCTGTAAGATTTTGTTGTCAGGAGAATGGACAAAATAGTCTTTTCTTTATCCATGTCACCTGAACACTGATATTTTATTATCGCCAAACAAGATCACATGGCTTTACATAATTTTTGAAGAAAAGCATAAAAATTCCTTTACAATAGAAAGGCTGTGCTGGCTTTTCATACCCCTCAGTTTTTCTAAACAACATCACTCTTGTCTTGCAAATGTTTAGCATGAAGCAATGTTCTTCAGCTAGATGCTAAACTCTAGTGCTTATTATCACAGCTTTGGGATTACAGTGGTCCCATCTGTGGCTACTGGTATATTGCCAATTATGCACAGCTAGTGTCATCTGTAAAACAGTCACTTGTGGCAGTTGAAGAGATCTAAGTAGAGGATGTCTACTGGAAGCTTTAGAGATAAATGTTGCTGGAATGAAGCAGCAGTTCCTTTTGCTGGAGAAGACAGGAACATGTGTGGATTGGCACTTTTAGGATAAAGAGTGGACACAGATACACAGTCACGATTAATTACCTGTTTAGTCTTTATGAACTGATTTCTGTTCTGAAGCTTGGTTATGAGACAGGGTATGACTGCAGAATTTACATTACTGGAATTTGTTGGTCAACACTGTTGAGTGATTTCCTGTAGGTATGGAAGTGGAAGAGATTTTTTGCAACCTGTATTAGTTCTTTTACGATATGTAAGTAGATGAATTTTCCTCTCTGAAACAGAGATTCAGTAATTTAGCAATATGAAGCAACACATTGTCCTTCACAGGGTTGTGCTAGCCAGAAGTATAGATCCTTTCTGCCCTTCTAGGCTTGATTACTTTTGAGGATAGCTTACAGCATAGAATGAAAGCAGGGTGATTCACTTGAGGGTTTTATTTCTTCAAATTCCTGTGTCCATCTTCACTTGGAAAAAAAGTATATTGCAGCTTATGTTGTTTTAAAACTAGAAAACTGTAATTACTTTTGTGCTTGAGTAGTTTCTTTAAAGTATGCCATATTCGCTGTACAGTTATTATTATTCAGATGAGATTTTTAAATCTGCAATTGGGTACAAGCTTCCTTGAGGTGTAAGGGCACTCAAACAAATGTGTGGTCCACCTCTAATTATAATAAGTCAAAAGAGTAAGTTTATGCATTTGTTTTAATCAGTAATTTTAAAAAGCAAGTGGTAGCAATAAGTGTGTAGAAGTTGAGATGTAAATATCCTTAACCAAACTGCACTTTGACCAATGATATCTTTCTTTTAAAAGTCAACTCATTTAAATAGTAAAGGTCAGTAGGTTAAATATGTAAATGCAATCAGCAATGTATTCAAATTATCAGTTTCAGCTCTGTTGCCACTCATGATAAACAATTATACTAGATTACGTATATACATTTATCTTACATTAATCCAAAAGAATAGAGAAAAGAAAACTGTTAAATAATGCCTTCCACCTTGTAGTTTTTAAATTAGTATGAAATAAATCCAAATTTAGTTACACAGCTTCTTTGTTCACTTCCCTTATCACCCCTTTTTACCATCTAAACATTTGTTACCAGCTTACTTCTGAAACTAGGAACTGGGCAATCAAAGCACCTCTGAATACATTTTCTGTTAGACTGAAATCCAATGCAGTTTAGTACTGACTAGAGCCATAATTCACAGGGAAACTTGTTCCTTCAAGCACTATGGCAACCCTGGCCTCAGGGAGGAGTCCCCACACCCTTCTGTCTTTCATCTTTCTGTGCACAGCACTATCAAGTGATGCAAACCTTCTCTTTGTTCAGCTATAACAGACATAGGGAAAAAGTAAGATGAATAATCCAGATTGGATCCAAATATGTTTTTGCATGAGTATACCAAAAGATAATATGGCCATTGCTTTTCTTCCCTCTGTCCTGCCCTGAAATATGTGGAACGTTCAGATGTATACATGCAAAATTTGTGCACAAACTATGGTTCTCGGAGAAAGAAAATAAATTGTAAAATATTTGTGCTGATATAAGAGTGACATCAAATGCTATGGTTTGTGACTGTGAAAACTTCAGGGGGAATGCAGATCACCTTGTCCCATTCACCAGTGAAAGCCCTTTCTCACAGAATCCAATCTCTGTTAGAGAGCAGTTTTTGTGAGAAAACATCTGATGCTGACAACCTGGTAGACCAATGGCCTTTACAATCTTCCTGCTCATTTGATCCAGTTTCTGTGTTTCCAGTATCTGAATCAGTGGTGAGAATTGAAAATGAAAAATACATTGTATTTTTTTTCAGACCAAGGATTTTGAAGTGTGTAGGAGTAACTAAACTTAATTTCCTGATGTATCACTATGAAGTAGTGTGACAGAGCAATGGTGTTGAAGACAGAAGTCAAAATGACACAATTCCCTCCTCTCTCTCCCACTGAAAAAAACCCCCAAAACAGTGGAAATGCAGTGCTCTTTCCTTACTACTGTAGTAACAGTCTTGTCTTAAATTTAGAAACTAGTACTTTCTAGAGTAACATTTGTTAAGTTTTCCCTACTGTGAGTTGTCCTGCATAAAATTATCCATGTTCTCAAGGCCAGGAGGTGGTGAATCGCTGAAGGTGACCCAGCTGACCAAGGGGGTCCCTCGAGAGAGCCTCCCGGATGATCTGCTGCTGCCTTTCAGCAAACAAGCACCCACTCAAAAGGCCCAGCTTCCGGTCTTTCATAGCACAGGACAAATATCGCGATGGTTATGTTGCTTTTGAGAGTTCAGATGGCAAAAGTTTTTATGAAGATAGAGTAAGTGTTTGCTGGATTGTCAACAGCAAAACCCTCTCTCTTGGTATCAGTAACGCAGGGGAGCTTCCCGTGTTGCTGTTTCTCTTCATCATCTGTGAATACTCTGAGGTGTGCAAGTAAAAAAAGAATAGATTTTAGTTATTAAACCAAGATATCAGCAGTAAGAGAATATTTTTTGTGAGGTTGAACCCGTCTTCTTATGAAATAAGAAATCATTGAGTTAAGTTTCTCAGTGGTCTCATGGTTTGTGATTCCCATTAATAAAATATACTTTCTTGCAACTTGAATCTTCATCAGCTAAATAAGCTTTTGAATTTTTAAAAAGAGAGAGCATTTTGAATTTTTATTTTCTTTTGCTGAACTACTATCATATCTTTTTGTTGTCAGATCAAGGCTTACATGCCTCATTGCATCTACACATAGCAAAAAATGGATCTATAATTCCTGTGAAATTTTCTATAGTTCAGAATCAACACCTTTTTGAAATGTACTCTGTAAAGACTTGTTTAAAATAAGGGTTTTGTTCTTGAACAATAACCTTAACATTGCCCTGGCCCTTATGACTTTGACTCGGAAATTAGCATTGCAGGGTTCAGAGAGCACAATTTCCTCAAAAATGTTTTCTTAAGATGCTATGACAACTTCAGCAACTTATATTTTTTGAACATTTCATTTAAAATTAATCACTTATGCAGTTTTCAGCAAGTACATTTTAAAAAAAACCACTCGAGTCATTTTTGTTTGTATATGAATGTAGACATTTTTGCCTCTTTCTTTCAAAGTGTCTCATATTTTTGGACTTGAGTAAGATATTATGAATTTTATTGCCTTTACCTGGATGGGTGCTGGTATTTAAGGAATCTCACTGTTGGCTCTCAGGCTCTGAGTCTAAAAAAACCCTTTTTTCGAATGTTTTCTCCTTGCACTAACTTTAGTTTATTGTTACAAATGATCACTTTGCCTTGTCCAGTTTTATTTGATATAGAAATTGGCATGACAATTGAGGGTTCTTCTGGGATTTCAAAATTCAGTTGACAATTTAACTTCGGTCTTCTGAACCTTACAGATCAAATAGCCAGCTTGCCTTTTAGCTGCCTTCTGGAACTGAGGCAGAGAGACTTGGAGAACTTAGCGTGAGAATCTACTTTGAAAATGTTGGGGCTTTCTTGTCACACATTACCAATGACTGGGACATAAAACGCTATACAAAAACTGAGTATCTTTCAGACATGACAAACTTTTTCTATTTTGGATTGCTGAAATTTCCTTTTCAGGAGAGTCCAGTACCAAGATAGTGGCTTCCATAACATTTATGTAATCTGACTAGCTTGTTTTTTTGACAGATTCCTGGAAATAAGGCAGATTCAGGTTTGAAGGTTAGATATTTTATCCTATAAGTATTAGTTCTTGTTTACAAATAATGGTCTGTAACCTTTTTCATCCTAATTCTTGGATCATAATTCCTGTAGGTGTGAAGTGTAGTGTATGAAAAATGACATGAATTTACTAGTTACTAGTTTTTCAAAGCTAGGACTCAAAAGAAAGATTGTTTTTCTGTAAAGCATTCACCTATTTTGCTGCCTTGTTCTTTTCCTGAGATAAGAAATTATAGTAACAGTTTTGCTTTTAGAAACGCATTTGCATAAGTAATAAAGATTAGAAAAGGGCACAGGAATGATTGAATGAAATAATTTTGTTGATTAGACATTAAAAATAGCAGCTAAAAAACCACACAGCAAGCTATACAAGCTAATAGGGTTTTTAGGGCTAGAGTTGGCCACAAGATCTCCCAAAGGAATATGAACTGATAAGTTTCTCACTTGTGATATGACAAAAATTGCTTGCAGCTTTGTTTTACTTGAATAGCCTTCATACTAGAAGGAGGGTATTCATGTTAATATTTATTCATCTGGGCTTTTGTCACTGAAGTCATGCAGCTGAAATCATCGGAGTGTTTGAATGTGATAGCTGGCTTAAACTGCTGTTTAGGCTTTCGGGTACCAGGGGAATGGCTTCAGTGTAAAATGTGAATAGACCAGTAATGTTCTTTCAGAATCAGATGATGCAATTGTCAAGAAACCCCATTTCCCACTATTATTTATAACAAACCAGAAGACAGTGTAACATATGGAGGTGAAATTTCTGATGCATGGACCACGTACACAAATATGATGCCAGGAGCTGAGGACTGAGGAATATGGTGTGTCACTGTAGGAAAGTTTTCAAAAGAGGTAAAAAGGAAAGAAGTATTTGAAGGTGAGATAAAAAGAATAGAAAATTTCTTCCCATATGGTACCTGAGAGATTTGAAGGAAGCCAACATTAAGAATCAGTATTCAAAAATATAATTTTTTTTTCTAATTATTTTTTGTCTCTGACCTTTGAGGATTTAGGAAAATATTTAGGGCTGACTAACTTCTCTAGTCAGCTGACATAAAAATATAGCTAGTCTTGGAATTGTGTCATTGAAGTCTATGAAGGTTTACCTTATACTAAGCAAAAATTCTTCCTTCAGTATCAGTCTCATTAAGTTCATATGCATAAAGAAAGGACAGAAATTATGTTTATAAAAATAGACTATTTTGAGGTACGAATATCTGTCTGAAACATTTTGTCCACATCTAAGAGCATGGAAAGGTAAATTCCCTCATTTAAGGAATAATTCTATATAAATGCTATGAGAAATGGTGCCACTGGAGTTTAACATCTATCAAAATTTAGACATGTAACATAGTAATGAAAATCTCTGCTCTGGACATGCTTGCAAAATCTCCACAGCTTCCATTACTATGTAATCAATTTAGTAATGCATACACACATGAAAAGTTATGATATAATCAACTAATCTTTGTAAAATACATTATAAAGCTATTAATTAACTGTAATAAAATAAAAGATACAAAATTATATTCTTTAAAATTAAGAAAGTAAGGAGAAATAAATTTTCTTTCTTGTCTAAAGTATTTTTTTTTAAATATAATGTTCTTTGCCGTAAGAAGATCAAAGGAAATTATGCACTATAGGAAGTACAGGAAGAAATCTGAATCTAGGGAGTGATAGGGGAAATATCCTCCACATTCTAATGTTTTGTGTTAGTGTCCATTCATGAGATTTTGTTGTTTTGATTTGTTTTATATTTGTGTAGATTTTGTAGATTTTTATTATCTTTTTAAATTTAAAGTATGTAAAAAAATTACTTTATTATTTCTGCTGAGAAATGGATGTGTTTTAGCCTCAACAACTCCAAAGCACAGCACTATATCAGCTATCAGGAAGAAAAAACAACTTTATCCCAGCTGAAACCAGGACAGTTCTTTAAGGAAATAATATGTGACATGTTTCTCTGTTACATTGTTTGTTTGAACTGGATGCATGATGCAACCACCATGAAACACGGAGAACATACACATAACGCCCCCCCCCCCTTAGTGTTTCAGTATATTTTCCCCTTAATCCAATTTACTTATTTAAAGTTACCTAAATGATGAATGTGTTTGTCTTTCGTCTGCAGAACTGCTTCATAACTTATTTTGTAATTCATGCTCACAGTGGGTGAAGTCCAACTGTAGCTTTCAGTCTGAAAAACAAGACTGACTTCAGCTTGTGACTTGGCCCATAGAGTGCAAAGTGTGATAGGAAGTGCATGGCCAAGAGAAGCAGAGGGGATTAGGAATTAGGAGGTGGGGTTGGAAGGATAGTCAGGGTGAAAGACAGCAAGGAATCCAGTATCAAAGGTGTTAAGAGGCAAGCAATAACATGGGATCTTGAAATAAGGACAGGAAATTAAATGGAAATAAATGGATGGCCAATAAATGAAGGGATACAGAAGAAGAAGAGAGACCAGAATAGTAAGGAAAATGCTTTAGCACCAGGGGAAAAGCTAATTCTGTCAGGAGCTTAGTCATGAGGCGGAATTTGAAATATTGGTAGTACACGTTTAGGTAACTGAATATGCTTTTACTGGTAGCCAGAAGAATGTGTTGAAAGTCACTACAGCAGAAGTGATAGTTGACAATAATAAAATCAGAGGAAAAAGTTGAACACAAGCTGCAGCTTCTAGGAGGAGCTCATAATACCATGTATTAGTCCCAAGGAGGTGTGTAAGCCTCCAGCGTGGCCTGCAGCATGTACTCCATATATTGCATAAACACAATGTGTGTTGCATGTACATGTTCTAGGCTTAATCTGTAAACTAATTTGGAAGGTGGGAAAAACTTAGTATTAACTTAATAAAGTGTTTCTTTTTCTACATAAATTTTGCAGTAATTTTTTTAATGCAGACTATTATCATACCCTTAATGGACTTCTATTACATTTTATGAGTCTTGGCCTAAAGAAAGAAGTAAGTGGTATGTTTCTTTGCTAAAAGCAAACTAAAAAAAAGGAAACTCAAAAATAGAGTGGTCTATTTTTTTCTAGACAAACTGAGCAAAAAATGCAGACCTCTTTTACATGGTGAATAATATTAATTGGACTAGGGAACTGAAGAATAGGAGGAGAAAACTTACTGATCTAAAAATGCCTGTTGTTTTATTCCTAGGTTCAGACATTGTTCAGTGGTTAACGAAGAACTTATCTATAGATGACCCAGGTAATTTCTCTTTTTTTCATGTCTGAAAATTCTAGTTTGTCTTTTTAAATGATTGGACCTGACTTTGTCTTCTGTTGCAGTGGGGGTGGCCAGGCAGCATTTGACCAGTATAATTTCAATAGCAAAACAGACAGCATCAAACCTTAGAAACCTTTGCTAAGAATCTGAGGATTTTAGTTATTCATTTTATTGGAGCAGGTACCAGGAAACAAGATAATGGCCAAGAATGAAAATGGTAGCTTCTTTAATTAGTAGAAAATGAGTTTAAGTTCTACTTCATGAGGAATTTACTCAGTGTCATGCTAAATAGTTCGTTTAAACGTGTTGTTTTCTTAACAGATTTTTTTAATACATAAAAATAAATAGAATTAATAGAATACACTCTTTTATTGTTATTGAGGGCTGCATTTCTATTCTTAAGTTGGGACACTTTTATAGCATCTTAAATGGAAAGTGAACTGTAAATAAAATTAGTGCGGTGAGGAAGAACAGTCCATTGCTCAGTCATCTGAGTTGGGACGTAGAAGTAAAGCTTTGGCTCCAAGCTCTGCCACGGGTTTCTTGTGTGGCCAGCAGCAAACGCAGTGTGGTACGTATCTGATATTTATTTCCCTGATTTACAGGAATCTTGTTACGTGATCTGAAATTTTACGGAAAAGAATGATTTCTGGTACAAAATGCTGAATGGTAGAGAAAAAAATATTCTGTGGAAGTTCCTATTATCTTTTGGTTAGGGGAAAGATAATCTTTCTTCTTTAAAGTGTGATCAAAAATACTTATTTTTCCTCTCTCCATTTCAGACGTTTGGGAATGGAATTTATGTGGTGAGGTTTTGTTTTTTTTGTTTTGTTTTGGTTTTTTAATTTAAAAAATGTGTTTTTCTGTCATATTAGAAATGAAAGTCTAATCATTGTGTAATTCCAACAAAAAGTAAAATTATTGTGTTTAAAATTGTGACTTATAATGAGGAACTATTATAAATACATAGTTCAATATTTGGAAGTAGCCAGTTCACAACTTATTGATATGTATCATGAAAGAGATCACTAATTGCTTCCAGTTTTATGTAACTTTGCACAGAGTGCCATATGTTTGCTTCCTGAAGATAAAGTGGAGGTTGCAAGAGACCTATGTGTGATATTGTATTTCTCAGCTGTCAGCTACAAAACACTTGCCTATCTATATTTATCAGAGTTTGAAAGATTGCTATTCTATGTTTATTTGATATGGAAACTTAACCTTTATTTGTCAAACAAGAACTGCAATACTGGGATAGGCTGTCATTCAGATTCTCAGATTGTTGCAAAATTTGGAATAGAAGAAACCTTAAACTAAATGGCAAACATGGTTCCCTATGTTGATATCCAATTAAAATTAAACAAACATACAAACTACTAACATGTGTAACCAGAACACCATAATAGTTTAATTTAAACTGGGTTTTATCCTCTCAGATTGCCTGGGTGGAAGAAACTATCCACAATGACAAAAATGTCTTATGCATGTCGGTCCTAGTCCAAAATCAGCTATCTGGAGCTGGCTGGATGCAAATCTTCAGAAAGCCAATTGCCCTAAATGCTACCTTTGGGCAGTGCTCAGAATTGCCAGATAGCAGTGAACCTGACAGCTGGTGAGCAAGAACTATACACATGACAAAACCTCTGAAAATATTCTGTTTTGTAAAATCTTTTAAGTGTGTGATTTTTTGTTCCAGTTCTAGACAATCAAGCTAGAATTTCTTGTAGAAAACCCTAAATTTCTGTGAACAGTTGTCACCATAATTTGGATTTTCTGTATCTTCTGTTCACTTTTCACCAGTGTGTCAGAGTTTTACTATGGCTGTCTTTTAAAACTCCCCTGTAGGGTCCTGTTACAAAGTTCTTGTGAAGCTATGCAATTTTGTGATGTAGAACTAAATGATGTCTCTGTTTGCACTGAAAGTTACCATCTCGGTCTAATTCTGATATCAGCAACACACCTGTAAGAGCAACATACAGTAGACCTTGGTTCACATATTTTAGGAGTATATTCTACTCTGTGCAGAAAAAATTGTTGACAATTTGCACACCTCATGTACCAGTGCTGTGAACTATTCGTGCGAGCAAGACATAAAAATTGTGATTTAAGGGGTAAGAAGACGGATTCACAGAGTCATAGAGCAGCCCTGTTTAGAAGGGACCTTGAAAGATCATCTGGTCCAACTTTCATGGGAAAGGGAGCCTGAATGAGATTCTCTAGCACCCTGTCCAGTTGCAACTTGAACACCTCCAGTGATGGGGACTCTACCATGTCACCGGGGAGATTCTTCCAGTGATTGATTGTTCTCACTGTAAGAAATTCCTTTCTTATAACAAGATGAAATGTCACCCTGTGCAACCTGTACCCACTGCCCCTTTTCTGCTCCATGTGGCTCCTTGTGAAGAGAGCCTGTGTCCTCTTTGTGGCTGCCCTTTAAGTACTGGTAAACTGTGATGAGGTCCCCCCTGAGCCTTCTGTTCTCCAGGGTGAAAACACCTAACTCCTTCAGTCAACTTGTGCTTTAGTAAAACAAAGAACTAGTAAGAAGCAAGTGGCACTGCTGTATATTAAAAAAAGAAAAAGTCACATTTTGTAGTACAATTTTTTTCCTTTGTTTTGCATAGGGAATACAACTCCAATACCATTCAAGTGAGAATGAAGGCGGCTGCTTTATGGATAGTGGGAGAACAAAAGGCAGGAGGAGGTTTGGCAGCAACATTTGCTTTCACTGTGTTAATAAGTGTAAAGCTATTATCTGGAAACAGCAATTTCAAGTAAAAAATAGTTACAAGTATAAATTACCAGTCAAAAAAACCCTGCACATTTTTCATAAATGGAAAATCATTTTCTGTGGAAGATCTGAAAGATTTTGGCTTGCTGCAGTAAATCTCCATCAAGAAAATAAACTGGAGATGATGGGTGGATTCTGCTAAATTATACCAGATTTGAAGTTATTTCAGTGGAGCAAAGTAGAACTTGTGCCCAGAATAGCTGTGCGCAACATACAGTTGCTGCTACAGTGTTTGCTTTTCAATATGTACTTTAAAAATGTTTGTGCTTCAGCCTACAATTCATCTGTAAAATTTTAAGGAACAGAAATTATCTAAGTTATTTTTAATGTGGAAGCTTAATTCAGTCATAAAAATAAGCCTGATCTCAACCTGAAAAGAAGCAATTAACTGAGTTTACAGGATTGTAAGGGCTTGTGGTTTGGCACTCAGACATGTGTTTGTTGAATTGACCATTACAGGGAAAGTGCCGATTCTTCACTGATGGTGCCAATGACTCTTAATGCGGAAAGTCTACTCTGTTTTTCTTCATTGTGTTTTTCTTTTTTAAAGTGATAATTAGGGCTGTGAAATGTACCAGACTGACCAGACAAGAGACTGAAGCTCTTTTAATCCTTAGGGGACAAAAGTTGAGCAAAAAGTGCAGATGAGCTGATTTAAAAGTTTCAAATGAAATTGCCAAGAGACTAATTCTGTACTTGGTTCTTGCACTGATTTCTTTGATGCCCTTTGGGCAGACACTTGTTTTCTCTATTCCCTAGCATTCCAACATGCTAATGGTAAATCATGCTGCTGTCTTTTTAAGGAGAAAAAACAGCATCAGTGTTCAAGTATTTTCATAATGAAATGTGTGTTATTCACAAACACATTTCATCCTTAAGTCATGAAGCCCATGAAGAGTTTCTATCTAGGTGGCTCAGAAAGAGCCTTTAACAGTTGATGATATGTTTAGCCATCATCCCCTTGTTCCTTTACAGTACCTTTACTCCCGAGTGTTGCTTATTTAATTTACTCATCTCTGCAAAGCCAATTGAATTTGGCTGCAGGCACTTCATTATTGGATGGCTGCTTTACCAGAGGCGCAGTACTGCAACCAGCTCCAGAATGTGCAGCCTTGGCATTTCAGATTGCCTTGGTCAAGCTTGTTTTGGTAGTCTGTTGAAGGAGTTTACTATCGCTCTTGGACATCAAGAATTACACTGTCATCAAATATATATATATATATAACTATATCAAATTTTGTAAATTGTATAAGACTGTTCCATGAAATAGACACCCTCCTGTGATTTTTCAACTTCACTTCTTGCCATTAAGAGTCTTTTCAATTAACTGCTGTAGCTAATTTGCAACTAGATGCCCACCAGCAGCCATGTAAACTGTGGTCACTGATCCAGTGCAATAAAAAGGGAGGACTCAGTAGCACAACATCTGTTTGTGATCCTTCTACCTTTCCCTCCTTTGCTTTGTAGTAAATCTCTTTCCAGCATCTACCGTATTAATAATGACCTTGGTAACACAAAGTACTTGTTCTGAAGAGATAGAGGAAAAATATTAGTGTTTTTATTAGAGTTTATGAAAGTGTACTTGAAAAATTGGTCAGCTCTAAGTTATTTCTGTCCCTTTCCCCATGCATATGCAGTAAGGTAGCAGCAAAGAGCAGGAGCCAGACGAGATGTCCTAAACGATTGCCATTTGGGAGACAGGGTCAGACAGCTGCAAGTGAAAAGGAGGTTCTTCCAGAGTTTACTAATGGAGAAAAGAGCCTCTTATGAAAAGGAAGAAAGAAGGGAATGGAAAGGTCATGCTTATGTTTGCAGTCTTTGCATTAATCAAAACTTGTGGAAGTACAGCAAAAGTAGAATGCATCCCATTTATCAGCTTTAAAAAAAAAAAAAGCTGATAAAACTAATTTACACTGCCTGCATGCATACCATAACCCTCATACTAGGAACTCCAAGACACTCACTTTTTTATATGTCTAACATAAACTTGGGCACATTTTGTTCAATGAGGCAAACCTCAGGAACCTTCGTCAAGTCTAGTGTAAATAACTTTCTAACTTTCTTCTACTGAGTGAATTTGATCTGAGCTTGTCAGGTCCTGTAACATTTAAATGGAATAATGACTTTAATTTCAGATGAACAGAAAGTAAGTAAAACTCAAATCCTGCTTGGGAATAGAAAATGTCAAAATTTACAGACACTGCTTTAGTACCAATAGTATTAATGTTGTGATACTCAAACAAAATAAAAATGTATGGGTCACTTTTCCTTTAGTTATGGGTAGCACGGGTGGCACTTATCTGTGTGTGGCTTCTAGCCACTGCTGTGGTTTCAGGACTACAATGGCAAATGTTCATGTGCAGAGGTTATTTCATTTGTCCAAAGCCTTTAATAGATTGTGGAAATGGCGAACAGAAGTGTATTGCCTGTAATTCAACTGTGACAGGATAAATCAGATTTAATGGATTTCATTTTTTTCCACTGAATCTTTTTTCAGTTTGATATAATCTGTTACCCTGTGTAGATTGCGTGTGTTAGGAATGCCTCCCAAGAGCACAGAGAGCAGCAGGGCCAACCTGGAGTGAGCTTTCACTCTACATATGCACCAATACTGCTTGAGCAGCCCCATTTCCATGCAGTCACTCTTGAAGGTGTCTTGAACATGTCCCTAGGTTGGTCAGTTTATTTTCTCGCTTGCAGACAGGCGGTAGACTATATCAGTGCTCATTTCCAATTTCCTTTCGAGGAGCAGTCATTTCTTCTGACATGTTTAGTATTGTGGCAGCTGGTTAAAAATGAACAGGTTTTTACACTTGCAGGGAAGAAATGGAGTTTGTGACTGGTAGAGATGCAAAAAGTTCATGTTGTTAGTGATTAATCATTTCCTTTACATAGGCAGATGGGTCAAACTATCACAACCTGTTTCATCATACTAAGCATGCCTAAATAAAATTCCTCCTCCCTGGTTGCCTTAAGGCAGCATTATTTTACAAGATACTATATAAAATAGTTTATGTTTTTTCATCCTAGTAATCAATACACCATGCATGTGTATAATGCAACATCGTAAACTCTGAAAATCCCTCTAGAAACCACTCAATAAAACAGTGAAAGATATAATCTTAAGATGTTTATCAGTATAATAGGTTATATCAACTAGGTACAAAATAGGTCTAGTCTAGATACCTAGTCCTATTTATCGTTAAAGTAATTTCATAAACTTTTAAATTACCTATAAAATATTAATTAATTGTATCTGTTTAATTTATAAATGGATGTCCATATTGGAGTAATGGGTAAAGATCACAAGTGTGGAATTTGCCACTTTCTAGCATAATTTGCTGTATAAAGGTAAGAATAAAATGATATTACAACTATTGGTATGACAAAATATACATGTCTTGTAGCATTATTTCTGTGACCAACCTGTTTGCTATTGATAATAGCATACTAATTCAAAATAGATCTAATTAGTTCTAATTAGGCTTTGAGCAACCTGATCTAGTGGAAGGTATCCCTGCCTATGCCAGAGGGTTGGAGATAGATGATCTTTAAGGTCCCTTCCAACACAAACCATTCTATGATTCAACTGTAACTTGTGTGTTATACACGTTTCCTATATAAAACAGAACTCAATTGATGTTTGCTTACTTTTGGTTAAAAACAAACCTTCAACTGAGATTTTAAATTTAATTTTTCTTAATACTAGCCCTGATTCCATGGTGATGTCTTCAAAGCTATTTATTTTTAATAAGAAATAAGTCATGCCTTTAATACTAAAGTCTCCAAATTCTACTCAGAATTATTTTCAGTGGTAAGTGTAATACCTTCACATGACACCACTCCTTCTTCCTTTGTTTTAAACATTAAAGCTGAAATTCCAACCCCGCAGAAGGCTGGAAGTTTTCTCATTAACTCCAAAAGAAACAATATTTAACTAAATGCCTTTTAAAATAAGATTAAGTGTAACATGGCCTTTAAGCTATGTCTCAGGTTAAATCCAAAAGCTAGTTTATAAAAATTGTCTGATACCCAGTTAAGTAAAAAGAAACTGAAACAAAAAACAATCAACATTTTCTTAGAATTCAGTAAAACAACAGTCAGCATTTTCTTAGAATTCAGTAAGCAGTATGGACTTTATTTCACTGAGATCTGTAAGACTCTTATTGAGTGAAGATTAAGAAAGAAGTACTGAATAGAATACAAAATACTGATCAGTCTGAAGTCAGTCTGAGTAGCCTAGTCAGATAAGAAGTTAGTGCTAAAACTATTACCAGATCCAGATAATAGAAGCTGAAAAATCAGTAAGCATTAATTTCAAGTAATATCATTGGAAGGAACTTCAGATGCTCTGTTGCACCAACTGAAGTATTTCATCCTTTATGTCACAGAACAAATTAGGCTATAAGAAATCTAAATTACACAATTGAAATCTTTACCCATGAAGTTATCTTGAAGTACACAGCTTCATCATAAAGCTGTATATAAGGTGAGCTATTCAAAACCGATACTGGCTTCTCCCCAGTGACTTAGAAAGTCTGGAAAGCTTTATAATAAGTTTTTAGAATCAAATCCCAAATTGGGCAATTTTTATTCCTTAGTCTTCGTTGAAAATTCTCCACATCGTTCTTCTAAGGAACTAGTGGTCCTAAATTGGGTATCTCCTTCCAGGTGTTGTACCAATCTGTTTTCCTTGATGCCATTGCTCAGAATATTGAATCAATATCTCAGTGTAAGGTAAACGTATGTTAAGGCCAATATTAACTTCCTACTGATGCATCAGATTTTCAAAATGACTGGCCTCAGATACCAAATCCTGCTGATTCAAAAATATTAGCCACTCCCCATCTTGTCTGCTTGCATTGAGAATAAATTAGAAGTGAAAAGGTATATTTAAGTTTCTGCATGGTACATTTAGAATATATTCTGACATGCCCAAACTGTGTCCAGGAAGATCAATTAACCAATAAATATATTGTGATTTCAAATTTAATATTAAAAGAGACTCTGCATAACAAGGACATTTAAGCATAATGGTGGTTAGTTGTTGGTTTTTTTAATTAGCAAGCCAAAAATCTTCTGTACACCTAGAACAAACATAGGTAGCAATGCAAATTAGTTTATATCAAATGCATGCTTCAAAATACTAGAAATTAATAGAATAGAAATTAAGCGCATTTTGTGCAACGTCAGTAAGAACATAAAAGAGACAGAGCTGCAGTCAGACCATCTGGACCATGAGCTGTTTCTGGCAGTGGTCAGTCACAAATGCTTGGGAATAGACTTGCACTGTAGGAGAAAGGTGGTGTAGTGGTCCCTCGCTTTGCTTGTCCAGCTCCTGATAATCTGAACCTTAAGGAGTCCCCTGACCTGTGAGTGTTTTTAGTTTCATGTTTAGTAGCTCCTGAACAACCTTTCTTATATTGCTTTTACAACATCCCATGCCAATATGTAACACAGGTTGATCAATTATTATAGATGAGTTGTTTTTGTTTTGAAGGGTCTGCCTGATAATCAGATTGGTTGACTCCAAGTTCTTAGGTTCTGAAAAGGAGGAAATTATTATTCCTTATTCATTCACCTTCTCTTGCCTAGTCATGATTTTATAGACTGCTATAATGGCTATCATCCGTGGTCTGCTTTCTGATTTGTGATATCTCTTGTTGTTTGGAAGCCTTCATAAATCTCTTACAATACTTATCCTCCTTCTTTCCATGTATATATATATATAGTTTGAGATTAAACGGCCAGAACTGTGCTCGGAATTTATGATGTGGGTGTGCTATGCTAGCAATGTCTTCTGGTTTGTTTTCTATTTCTCTCCTAATAATTCACTATGTTCTGTTTGAGATTTGAGTGGACATTTTCACAGGGTCATATAAAGTCACTCTAGTTTTTCTTGAGCAGCAGCAGCTAACTTGCAGCTACTTACTGGGCACGTGAACTTGGGGGGAGAGAGGGTTAATGTTCGAAATGTATTTATCAAAATTCTGTTCCATCTGCTGCTGTATCATCTAGTGAATCAGTACCCTGAAGTCCTTCTACATCTCCTCACAACTCACTTTTTACTTACCTCAGTAATGATATACTTTCAGCAAATTATGTTATATGATCAGTCACACCCTTCTGTAGATGATTTAGGATGGTACTGAACAGTTTAGGATCTACTAAACAGAGATACAGTGGTTCCTCCCATTTCAATGTCATAACTGATCCACCGTGCCTAACCTTTATTCCCATCTTTCTACCTATTGCTTTTTCCATGACTTGCTATCCCACATCCACTTAATTCCTTTAGAAAACATTTGGGGGAATCATGCCAAGACCCCCTGGAAATCCAAGATAATATGTTAACCAGATTTTCATGACCTTAGATGTCCATTAATTCCACATACGAAGAGTCACAGTTATGAGACGTTGCGTCCACCAACAAAAGTAGTGCTGAGACTTCCTTTTCTGTCACATTTATATTTATTTTCATTCATTCTACCCTTTATTATAGTTTCTATCATGTTGTCTGCATGGGCCTCTGTTGTATTCATCTTTTTTTCACAGATTTCTCCTGGATGTCTTTCTAAAACCTGAGGACACATTTTCCAGCTTTTTTCCCTTTAATACTGAGGGTGATTTAAATGATAAATTGCACACTATGGTTAACAGTTCAGCAATTTAATATTTTACTTGCCCTAAACCACAGAGTGACCATTATGTTGACCCAGCTAGACACTTCTGTTCATTTTATCAATTTATTTTAAAGCCTTTAATAGTTTTTGCTGCTGTTGTTGTCTGCAGTGCTATCTCTTCCTTCTACATTTAGATTCTGCCATTAGAGAAGAAATAGGTCATTCACTGGGACGTCTTCTCTTTTTGTGGAAAAAAAAACCACAAACCTTTATGAAAGGGTTTTCATTGAGCTATTTTTCCTAGATAGTGTCTGTCAGGGAATTTCTGTATTTTTAATAGCGGAGTTTATTTGTCTGAACTGACAGCTCTCTACGTTTTCCTGTGTAAATCCTGTGCAATGGAGAAAAGTGAGCACTGGGAGGGAGGGTTATGACAATAGGAACATGTGATGACATAAAACAGAGTTTTGCAACATCTGGCAAGTTTACTCTCTCATCCTTCATTTTGATGTGGACAGTGAAATACATTTTACCTGCCAGTCAAAGAAATTAATTATAAATAATGGATGAAGAGAACTCCTTAAAAGTGACCCTGTTTGCAATAACTGCCCTATTTTTTTGTATATATACATCCCAAATAACAGATCACATGGAGAATCACATTCCTATGTTATTCTCTGGAAAGCTACCTCCACACTCTTTGTTGTTACCTTGCTGAGCTTTGATTGTGTGTTTCCCTGATGTGTGTCTCAGTGACACCAATTTATTTATAAAGCTTTTAACTCCTGCTGGACTTCAAAAGCACAGCATTCTTCCCATTGAAAGAAATACATTATTGTCAGCATTTTATGTTCTCATTTTGCTGGAGTTATGAAAATTGTTATAAAGAGGATTGTATTCTTCTTTACTGCCATGAATGCAGTGAAAGGGGCAGTTATTTTTCTAGCTGCTGCTGTTGCTACATGTTCCTTGTATTATCTCAACTGCCTGGTCATAAGTGAGTGTTCTGTGATTATGATAGGAATGCATGACAATGATACAAAATGGTTGATGTAGTAGCAATTGATATCAGAACAGACTTAGAGACTAAAAAAGTGTCATGATTCATCATAAGCAGCAGAAATCACAGCAAGAGTTTAGTACTATCTATTACTTACCCTCACTCAACTTCAGAAACTCCACATTAGCTGACATCCCTCTGATTCAACAATATTATCTTCTGTAGTTCCTTCAGGAATAAATATTTTGTGCGCTGAAAAAGCCTGTGCCCACTCTTGCTATTTGCTGGTCACAAATCCAAGTGGTGCATCAACCACACCTGTTATTCACGCGCCCTGGATCTGCCAAGCCTTAAACACAGGTCTCCTCCTTTGAAATCCCACCCCAGACATATACCCGGCTGTGACAGCGCCTACTGATCGTATGCTTGGAGTGTGCTGCTGTAACTGCTCCTGTGCCTGTGACCTCCAAACACAGCTGCCTGAGAGGGGAGTTGGCAGGTGGCTAGCTGTGCCTTGCCTTGAATGTGACAAGGGAAGGGAGAAGCAGTGACACTTCTCCAGGGAAGCACGCCGTCATACAGGGCACAATGTCTGAGGGAACCATGATGTAAAATACATTTCCTGGCTGACACTTGCTTTTGCACAAATTCTTGGGTGTCATGTGCTGTGGAGAATGTATCACGTAGTTCCCCACCAAACATTTGCAGCCAAACAGTTTGATCGCACATAGGCAGTCCCAGACACTGGAGGAGAAGAAAGTGGAAAGATCTGGTGTACTAGCTGCAACTGTCAAGCTGTGTACAAGAAAATCTGAAATAATAGCATAATAATTCTGCTACTGAGTAGAAGCAGTCTCTGTCCAATATTCATAAAATCATAGAATCATAGAATCGTTTGGGTTGGAAGGACCTATGAGAAGGATCATCTAGTTCTAAGCCCCCTGCCATGGGCAGGGCAGGGACACCTTCCACTAGACCAGGTTGCTCAAAGCTCCATCCAGCCTGGCCTTGAACACTTCTAGTGGCAGGGCACCCACAGCTTCTTTGGGCATCCTGTTCCAGGGCTTCACCACCCTCTTAGTGAATAATTTCTTCCTTATATCAAATCTAAACTTACCCTCCTTCAGTTATAAAGGCATTACCCCTTGTCCTATATTTTGGGTCTTCTACGGATGCTTGAAATTGTGGAACAAGATTTCACCTAAGAGAATTTTCAAAAGTATTGTATTTGCAGTAATGGCATTTTTTGTAAATTTCTTTTTTATTTTGTCTTTAGCAGGTTTGCTCAAAAAGTTCACTTATGACTTTATATATAAGCACAGAGTTTCATATTGGAGAGGGAATGAGTGAGGTATTAGGAAATATCTTATGAAGACAAGTTCAGACTGTCATTAGGGAAAACAAGACACACAGGTTTTGAGTTTCTGTATTTTGTCCTGAAGAAACATGGGAATCAAAGCTCAAGCTAAAAAATTGCAGTTTCAGAGGAACTGCCAGTTGGAAAAATAGGTAACCCATACTTCAAAGGAGTCTGGATTTCATTCTTCTATCATTTCAATTTAAAGAGACAAGAGATATCAGTAGTAAAATAGGAAAAATTCTGTGATTTCTGAAAAATTGAAAATAGAAAAATTCAAGACTAGTAATAGTGAAATTAGGAGAAATGTTTTGTAAGTGCTGACTTGGGTTGGTGGGTACAGAGATAAATTCCACCACTGGAAGGCCTGATTGCTGGTGTGGTATTGGTAGGTACTTAAAAAAATTAGAGGAGAGAGATGAAAAGAAAACTAAAGGCGATTTGAAACACATTCAGGGCACTTTTCATCACCACGTGCTGAATGAACTGGTTATCTAGTGACCAAATTGTGCCATGTTCTGTTTTCCCTGGTAGTTAAGTCTACCTGATGCTTGCAGCTTGGATGGATTCCTTCCACCCTGTGTAGCTGCATGTTTCCAGTATTCCAAACAAACACACCAAACAAATATTTCAGAGGTGAAGTTATAGCACTGCTTAATGCCAGCACCTCACACCCCATTTTTCTGCCTTGTGAGACCTCAAGCTGTAACTCCTCTTTTCTTTTCTGTCAACATGAAAGCTGTGGTGCTCACCTCATGTCATTACATTTTGAGGTCTCGGGGGTCTGCTTTTCAAGATACAATTTTATTAAGAGAAAAAAATCTAATCAATCTTTAGTAAGAGGTAGCAACAGTTAGTACGTGAATCAGCTGAAATCCAGTGAGAAACAATCACATAAAAAATTTAAAAGACAATACTTAATAAGTTTTCAAGAGGAGGGTTTGTGTATTGCTAGCAGTGAGATGCAACTTCTCTTTCAGGGACTAACTTCTTTTTTTCTCCCATTTGGTAACTCCTTCCTTTCTTCCTTTTTTTTTTTCTTTTTTTTTTTTTTTTTTTTTCTTCCCCTGTGAGTGAAAAAAGGTCTTTTGCTTTGTTTTTTTTTTTTTTTTTTCAAGAAACTGTAAGTCAGCTTCCCCTTTCATTCAGTCTTTCATGGTGGCATTGAATTCTGTTGCTGCTGTCTGGATAAAATCTTTCCAGGGTTATGTAATTCACCCACATCCTGTAAGCACATAAGGCAAGACTGGTAGTGTGTCCCCGGTTTGCTGGATGTTTTTGTGATCAAAGTAGTCAATGTTTCAGGCATACATCATTGTTTCTAGTCTTGGGATATGTGTATAAGTGACACTCAGGTGTCGGCTCAGATGGTAAGGGTGGATGTAACTGTTCCTTGGGCAGATGAGGTTTCATGGCACATCTCTCGTAGGTTTTCCTCCTTACCTGCTGAGCAGTGTTTCTATCCATGCCTTTGGCTTGCTAATGGCATCAGCAGCCACTGTCTAGCACATGGTGGAAGTAAAAGCCTACCTATTAGGTAAGCTGCTGTGGTGACATAACTTGGTTTTTGATGAGTATCTTTGAATCAACCATGAATCTCATTCTAACTGTGTTTGGGTAAATAGTGCCTCTTCCTTCACTGACTCTTTTGCCCTCCCTGAAATGACTCTCAGTTAGTGTGGCTCCCTTTGCAAATTTGATCCTTTAGATGGGACAAGAGAGGTTTGTAGTGGCGTGGGTGTTCAAGAACTTTTCTAGCTGTTTTATTTTCCCCTCTTTAAATGCCACAGTCAGGCCCAGAGAGTGAGTCTCTCCTACACTTTGTGTGAGCATGAGAAGAAAGTTGTATTTTATTACTTTAAGTTAAAGTTAATCCTTTGCAGCTTGTGTTCACACTGGCAATGAAATGACAGCAGTGGTGAGGTGAGAGTAAGTGATAATGTCTTGGCATTCGACACTTAAAATGAATGTGTGCTTGTGAAGTTCTGACTCATTAATTCTTTTTCCAGGCAGCCGTGTAGCTTAGCAATGCACTTCAGTACTGTCATGGATTTTAGATTAGACAAATAACCCCGAATAACAAAAACTTTATTCTTTGATGGAAAATGAGGTTTTCATTTGTTTGACATTTTTGTATCAAAAAGTATATGAAAAACTTGCAAGTTTGGGTTTTTCACTGTCACATCACATAGCAATCTTAAGTACACAAAATTGTCCAAGCCATGTTCCTTGTAGGAAATCTTTCTTCAGGACTAAGCTGCACAAAAGAACATAAAACAGACTCTCAAAAACACCATCTTAAAGTGGAACAAAATTGTTTTCTTTTCCTCAGTCTCTCAGAGATTACTGCAAGCCACTTCAGATGTTGTGATCCTGTAACTATAATCGTATGGTACTATAAAGTGTTTTATGGACTTCAGAGTAAATGTAACTATAGAGACCACATCACCTGAAGTCCTGAGATGCATAAGGAAAAGTCAAATCCACACTAATCATTGAAAACATATCCTTTAAGGGGTTTCAAAGCACAGAAACTTGCTTATTAAAAAAAAAACAACAACAACAACAAAAAAACCCAACCAAACAACCAAGAAACATCCATCCTTTTTCATCTCCTCCTGTGGATGTTATCATAAGAAACAACTTGTTCCACTGATATTACCATACCCTGCAATTTAAGATGAACGAACCATCATGAATCCGTACAATAGTTACTGCAGTAAGGAGAAAACTGCACTGTATTTAAAAAGAAAATAAAATGAAAACTCAACAACTCAACTAGACTCAAGGGTATATTTTTCATTCTTTAGATTTCATCAGACTTTCATTGTCCCAAAGCACTGAAAATGTCTGACTCTCTTGTATAATAAAGTATATTAAAAATGACTAGTATTTAATCCATGAAGATCACTCTCCTTGTAATGGTGCAGCAGATGGCTGGGCGATACTACTTCTCACAAAACTGAGTGCTAATCAGTCTATGTACATGTGTTGTTCACTTCACCCACTCAGCTAAATAAAGTTCAACAACAGAGCGATCCATGGAATTTTAAGCTTTTTCTGAGCTTTACACCCAGCAATAGCATACCCATTGAGAATCAAAACTACACCCACAGCAACATTTTGAATTTATATAAAATATTTCATATCCTGTTGAAATGCAACAGGCTCATAAAGATGTAGTCGTCTTTCACCTGAGGTGTTTCTTTTCCATTAGCTGTTATAACTTGCAACAATGTCCTTTTTAGCTATGAAAAATTAAAACAGTGGTTTGGGTAAATTTGTTTCTTGAATATGCTGTTCCACTTTTCAGCAATATCACTGCTAAGAAATATACCTGGAACCTCGGTTCGAATAACTGATGTCTGCAAAACAAGCAGTCAAGAACAGAGGAAGCTGAAGCCTCATCTGTTCTACCAGTTACACTTCCATGAGCTTTGTCTCCCTCAGATTTCTTGCGTGATGTCTCTGGCTGCAATTTTTATTTGTTGTTATAGCAGTTGACTCTGATTTGAATTATGCCCTCTCAGTGAGGTTATCTGGGTTTAACTGATAATGTAGTTTATATTACATATTCTTACACACAGTGGCTGAAGATTTAGAAATTTAGGTATCATATTTCTGTGTGTCTGTGTGTACACTTGCCACCTAAAAAACCAACACAGTCTTGCTTTTAGTCTATATTCCTCCCATTTTTTGAATTTGTATTCTGAATACATATAAACATTATTCTTTCTACCTGGGAACTTTTATATTTAAAAGTATTTTTTCAGGCTTCCTTCTTTTTCTTAAGTAATGTAGTTCATAGAAGTTTTTGATGTTCCTCATCTCCATCTGGACTCTTCCAAATGAAATGTGCTTCTTTAAGTCAAAATCCCCTAACTTCACATGCAGGAATAGCTGGGGGATGCAGAAGCTGTCTGAATTGAACTTCTAGGCATTCAGGCATGTAGGACTAATCTGCTGCTACCTGCATTTTTCTGTTCAAGCTCATGGCTTTGTTTCCTAAATCCTACTGTTCTACTTCATTTACTCCTTACAGTATTTTTCAGACTGATTTTAGCAAATTGACATGTATACCAGTGTTGCCTTTGTTATGTCTGTAATACACTGGACAACTTTTTGCCTGGAGATTAGAAACCTCCTGAGAGCTGAGTTTTCCTTCTGTGCAGAAGTTCTACTGCTACTGTGCAGAGAGCAGCAACATTACTCCCCGACAAGTCTGGTGTGAGACTGGGCTACAATTTTGTGGACGTTATTCACTGGTTACAATTTTCTGGATGTTGTTCACTTGTGTCCTGGTTTCAGCCAGGATAGAGCTGGTTTTCTTCACAGAAGCTAGTGCGAGACTCTTTTGGATTTGGGATGAGAAACTGTTGACAATGTGCTGATGTTTTGGGTTGTTGCTGAGCAGTCAAGGACAGTCCAGCTTCTTGTGCTGGCCTGCCAGCGAGCAGGCTGGGGGTGCTCGGGGAGCTGGGAGGGGACACAGCCGGGACAGCTGACCCAGACTGGCCAAAGAGATATTCCCTACCATACGACGTCATGCCCAGTACATAAACTGGAGTGGGCCGGGGGGCGGAAATCGCTGCTCGGGGACGGGCTGTCGATCACTGGGTGGTGAGCAATTGCTGTATGGGGCATCACTTGTTCTTGTACATTCCTTTGTTGGTATTATCATCGTTGTTTCCTTCTTTCTTTCTGTCCTATTAAACCGTGTTTATCTCAACCCACGAGTTTTGTTCCCAATTCTCTTCCTCGTCCCACTGCGGGAGGGGGAGTGAGCGAGCGGCTGTGTGGTGCTTAGTTGCCGGCTGGGGCTAAACCACGACGACTTGTTTGAGCTGTATTTAATTTATAGGTTATTCAGTCTCTGTGCAAAGATTATTGATAACTATTTGGTTATGCAGTTGTCCCATTGTTAGATGATACCAGTGGAGAAGATTGTAGACTTTCAAGTTAATGTCTTAATCTTTATACCTTGTGTGGGGTTTTTTTTCCTTTCTTTTTTTTTTTTTTAATAAAGCAAGATACTGCTCACATTCCCAAGTGTGAGCTACAGTGGATCTTGTGTTCATATTAAAAAGGTATATTTGTGCATTTATATTTATGCAATGCTGGAATAAATTGCTGGATCAATAGCCCAAAAAAAAAGAAAATTAATTGTCTATTAGCTGAAGGAAAAAAGAGGTGTGACAAGTTTATATTCCCCTATTAACTCGTAATAGCTAAAGGGACAGAGAGATACCTTAATATTGAGTTAGTGGAGATTCATCTTCGCTCAATGAGATTGCCTGAGGTGAGACTAAAACCACCTTAGTCTCCATACATAACTGAAGAGGAGATATAGGCTCCTATTTGGAATGATTCAGATCTTAAATAACCTTAATTGGTTTCTGGAGAAGGCCAGGTTGCTCATTTTTTGCATAGAGAAGTAGTAGTGAATATATACTTGAGTATATGACTCAGTGGTTGGTGAGAGAAATATAAGCTCTTACTCCTATTGTAACCAACCTTGCCAGGATTATAGGCTGCCCTGGCAGGAGCTTTCAAATAATTTTTTCTACAACTGACTCCATCCCTTTTTTCTGCTCCTTGTTCCACTTCTGCTTGACACAACTAGAGTCACAGAATTGTAATGTAAATCAGGTTGAGAGGGACCTCACTTGGACTCTAGTCCAACACCTTGCTCAAAGCATGGTCAACTGTAAGGTCAAACATATTGTCCAGAACTTTATCCATTCAGGTCTTGAAACTCTCTGAGGATGCAGACTGCACAACCTCTTCTGCTGCTTTGCTGAAGTCAGAACCATCCCTGATTTAGTTTATTACCAGTCTCTCTCTCTCTCTTTTTTTTTTTAAATTGCCATGCAACTCCATAAAGGTCTTGTCTCCCTCATTTAGTAATCTCCTTTTAGGCATTGCAAGGGTGCTTCTAGGCACCCCCAAAACCATCTCTTTTTCAGTCCGATCAAGACCAGCTCCCCCAGCCTCCCATTATAGGGTGTATTCTCCAGCCCCAAACATCTTCGTGGCCCTCCACTGGACTCACTCATTTGTTAATGTCTTTCTTTTTTTGGAGTGGACGTATTATTTCCAACTGGACATAGTAGTCCAGATGTGGTCTAGGTTGCTGGGTAAAGGAGAATAATGTGAGAGCCTTGTGCTCTTGAAAATCCAGGAAGAACATGAAACAGATCTGGAGCCTATTTAGTTCCTGCTAAATCTGAAGAGAATGCTCTCTCACCTGCGTCAGAACTCCCTGGCAAGACCTGTCACCCTTGTCTAAGAAATCTTTTCTCTAACAAATGTCAGCACATTTCTTCCTTTGTTTTTCTCTCATTGCACAAAGGTACATAATACCTGCAAAAATAAAGTTTTTGGAATTGGCAGTAAGTTGCAGTGTGAAGAACAAAGAAAAGCTTAATAAAATTAAAAGGTAGACAAAGTGAACCAAAATTAAAAGAACCTTAGCAACTAACTCACTACAGAAAGCATTGACTCAAAATTTCTGATCCAAGGGATAATAGAATTTAGCGGCTTGAAATAAATGAATAGCAACAATATACAGACTTTAATTAGGATGAAGTTCAGATGGGAATTTGCAGTCATCTCAAGCACAAGAGCAAGGTAACTACCTCCTTTCTGTTACAGAGATTTCTTGTAGGCTTGTAACTGGGAGAAGGCTTGTTAATAGGATTGTGGCATTTTATAGCAGGCCAGAGAGCTCACTGACAGAGAGGGTATGTTGGATTTACTTAGATAATGTCTCTGCTGGGGCATCTACCACTTTTCTTGGGCAACCTGTGCCAGTGTTTCACCACCCTCATTGTCAAAAATTTCTTCCTTATATCTAGTCTAAATCTACCCTCTTTTACTTTAAAACCATTACCCATTGTCCTGTCACTACAAGCCCTGATAAAAAGTCTGTCCCCATCTTTCTTACAAGCCCTGTTAGAAGGCTGCAATAAGGTCTCCCGGGAGCCTTCTCTTTTCCACGCTGAATAACCCCAACTCTCTCAGCCTGTCCTCATAGGAGAGCTATTCCACCCCTCAGATCATTTTTGTGGCCCTCCTCTGGACACAGTCCAACAGGTCCATGTCTTTCCTGTGCTGAGGGATCCAGAGCTGGACGCGGTACTCCAGGTGGGGTCTTACCAGAGTGGAGTAGAGGAGCAGAATCACCTCCCTCAACCTGCTGGCCACACTTCTTTTTAAGTAGCCCAGGATATGGTTGATCTTCTGGGCTGTAACTGTACATTGCCAGCTCATGTCCAGCTTTTCATCCACCAGCACCCCCAAGTCCTCCTTGACAGGGCTGCTCTCAATCCCTTCATCCCCCAGCCTGTGTTGCTACAGGGGGTTGCCCTGACCCAGATGCAGAACCCTGTACTTGGCCTTGATGAATCTCACGAGCTTCTCAGAGGCCCATTCCTCGAGCTTGTCCAAGTCCCTCTGGATGGCATGCTGTCCCTGAGGCATGTCAGCTGCATCACTCTGCTTGGTGTCATTTGCAAACTTGCTGAGGGTGCACTTGATCCCACTGTCTATGTCATTGGTGAAGATATTAAAGAGTACTGGTCCCAATACGGATGCCTGAGGGACGCCACTCATCACTGATCTCCATCTGGTCATTGAGCTGTTGACCACTACCCTCTGGGTGCGACCATCTAATCAATTCCTAATCCACCAAACATTCCACCCATCAAATCCATATCTTTCCAATTTAGAGAGAAGGATGTTGTGGAGGACTATATCAAAGGCCTTACAGAACTCCAAATAGATAACATCGGTAACTCTTCCCTTGACCACTGATGTGGTCACTCTATCATAGAAGGCCACTAGGTTGGTCAGGCATGACTTGCCCTTGGTGAAGCCATGCTGGCTGTCTCAAATCACCTCCCTGTCCTCCATGTGCCTTA
>NW_010529547.1:5738-10930 GCF_000687285.1 Phaethon lepturus | reverse complement strand
TGTGTGCATCTCGTCAGGTCTCACAGACTTGTGCCTGTTCAGGTTCCTCAGGTGGTCTTGAACCTGATCTTCTCTCACAGTGGGAAGGACTTTGCTCCTCCAGTCCCCATGTTGCAGTCCATCCCCTCGAGGTGTGGGGGGAGAGACTGCCAGTGAAGACCGAGGCAGAGGTTGTTCAGTACCTCAGCCTTTTTCTCATCCGTTGTCACCAATTTGACAGTCTTGCTCATCACAGGGGGTACACTTTCTTTGATCTTCTTTTTCTGGATGACATACCTGTAGAAACCCTTATTATTCTTTGCATCCCTTGCCAAGTTCAGCTCCAGCCGCACCTTGACCTTCCTGACTTCATCCCTACACAGCTGGGCAGCGTCTCTGCACCCATCCCAGCATACCTGTCCCTGCTTCCACTGCCTGTGCATTTCCTTCTTGCCCTTTAGTTTGCCTGTCAGGTCTCCACTCAGTCATGCTGGTCTCGTGCATTCTTTTCCTGATTTCTTACACCTGGGGATCAAGAGCTCTTGCGCTCTATGGAAGGCATCCTTAAAGGTCTGCCAGCTTTGTTCTGCTCCCTTGTCCCTGAGGGCAGTTTTCCAGGGGGTCCTGTTGACTAACTCCCTGAAGGAACTGGAATTTTGCTTTCCTAAAATTCAGGGTCCTGACCTTACTCTTTGCTTGCTCCCTATCCCTCAGGATTGCAAACTCCATCAGTGCACAATCACTGCAGCCCAGGATGTCTCCCTATCATAGAAGGCCACTAGGTTGGTCAGGCATGACTTGCCCTTGGTGAAGCCATGCTGGCTGTCTCAAATCACCTCCCTGTCCTCCATGTGCCTTAACATAGATTCTTGGAGGATCTGCTCCATGATCTTTGCAGGCACAGAAGTGAGGCTGACGGGTCGGTAGTTCCCAGGTTCCTCCTTGCTACCTTTTTTAAAAATGGGTGTAATGTTTCCCTTTTTCCAGCCTCCAAGAACTTCACCTGACTGCCATGACTTTTCAAATAACCTGGAGAGTGGTTTGGCAACTACATCAGCCAATTCCTTCAGGACTCTGGGATGCATCTTGTAAGGTCCCATAGACTTGTGCGTGTTCAGTTTCCTCAGGTAGTCGTGAACCTGATCTTCTCTTACAGTGGGAAGGACTTTGCTCCTCCAGTCCCCATGTTGCAGTCCATCCCCTCGAGGTGTGGGGGGAGAGACTGCCAGTGAAGACCGAGGCAGAGGTTGTTCAGTACCTCAGCCTTTTTCTCATCCGTTGTCACCAATTTGACAGTCTTGCTCATCACAGGGGGTACACTTTCTTTGATCTTCTTTTTCTGGATGACATACCTGTAGAAACCCTTATTATTCTTTGCATCCCTTGCCAAGTTCAGCTCCAGCCGCACCTTGACCTTCCTGACTTCATCCCTACACAGCTGGGCAGCGTCTCTGCACCCATCCCAGCATACCTGTCCCTGCTTCCACTGCCTGTGCATTTCCTTCTTGCCCTTTAGTTTGCCTGTCAGGTCTCCACTCAGTCATGCTGGTCTCGTGCATTCTTTTCCTGATTTCTTACACCTGGGGATCAAGAGCTCTTGCGCTCTATGGAAGGCATCCTTAAAGGTCTGCCAGCTTTGTTCTGCTCCCTTGTCCCTGAGGGCAGTTTTCCAGGGGGTCCTGTTGACTAACTCCCTGAAGGAACTGGAATTTTGCTTTCCTAAAATTCAGGGTCCTGACCTTACTCTTTGCTTGCTCCCTATCCCTCAGGATTGCAAACTCCATCAGTGCACAATCACTGCAGCCCAGGATGTCTCCAATCTTGATGTCACCAATTAGCTCACATGCATTGGTGACCAACAGTATGGCATCCCTTCTGGTAGGGCTGTCTATTAGCTGGCAAAGGAAGTTATCCTCCGTGTACTCCAGGAGTCTCCTAGATTTCCTACAGCTCACTATGCTACTTTTCCAGCAGATATTGGGGTGGTTGAAGTCCCCCAGCAGGATGAGAGCCTGCGAGCATGATGCCTCCTGTAGCTGGAGTGAGAGTTTCATCAATAGACCCCCCCCTTGGTCAGGTGGCCTATGGTAGACACCAGCCACAAGGTTCCCTTTGTTGCCTCAATCCCTGATTTTTACCCATAAGCTTTTGACCTGCTTGTGGCTATTCCTCGGAGACAGCTCTTCACACTCTATCAATTTCTTGACATAGAGAGCAATGCCTCCGCCCTTCCTTCCTTGCCTCCCCCTTCTGAACAGCTTATAGCCATCAATAGCTACACATCAACAGGGATTCATCCCACCAAGTTTCAGTAATGGCGACCAAGTCATAGCTTTCAAAAAGCACAGTGGCTTCCACCTCCTCCTGTTTGTTGCCCATACTGCGTGCATTGGTGTTGAGGTACTTCAGCTGGGCTGTTGGCCATGTCACTCTCTTAGAGGAACCTCCTTTAGCTCCTCTGAGGTCTTTCTCTGGTGCAACAAGCTGAGGGGCCTTGCTAGCCGCACTTCCCTCTAACCTTGGTGTGTCATCCCACAGCTTATGGGGTGTAACCTGACTGTTACATATTATGGTTTAGTTCATTAAAGTGAATTGAATGCATCCTGTATGTGTCCAGTTCTGGACTCCTCACTACAAGAGAGACATGCACATACTGGAATGAGTCCAACTGAGGGCTATGAAGATGATTAAGGGCCTGGAGTATCTCTTCTATAAGAAAAGATGCTGTTCAGTATGGAGAAGAGAAAGCTCAGGTGGAAGCTCATCTATGTGTATAAATACCTGGTGGGATGGTGTAAAGAAGACGGAACCAGGCTCTTTTCAATGGTGACCACTGACAGGACCAGAGTCAATGGGCAAAAACTGGAACACAAGGATGTTCCCTCTGAACACTGGGAAACACTTTTTTGTTGTAAGGGTGACCAAGCAGTGGCACAGGTTGCCCAGAGAGGCTGTGGAGTCTCCCTCCTTGGAGATATTCAAAAGCCCTCTGGACATGGTCCTAAGCAACTGGCTCTAGGTATCCCTGCTTGAGCATGGGGGTTGGATCAGATGACCTCCAGAGGTCCCTTCTAACCTCAACCAATCTGTGCTTCTGTGATCCTTTGTTATTTTCCTAGTAATGCGAAACTTCTAAGGAAATATTTATCCTTTACTGTAGTTCTGATAAACCTAGTGAAGAATATATGCATTTGGAATCAACTATTTGAACATCATGTAATCTGAAACTGTTCTGAAGAAGAAAAGCAGACTGCACCCTCAGGGTAAAAATGATAGCTGTTTTCATCTTCAAAACAAGTCAGTGAACATTGCAGTAGCTACCTGCTAATGCTGATGTAAGTGTGGAACTGCAGCTACAAATGGGACATCTAATAGCCATTTGTTAAGAAGAGTAAAAGGGTTTTTTTGGTTGCATCATTACATGACATAGGAAAAGACAGTGTTTTTCATGATGGCAGGACCTTGACTGAGAGTCAAGTGGTTATCTGCAGGAGATAGGATGAACAAGAAAACTAAACTGCTGAAAGGAAGTTATTTAGTTTTTTAAGTTTATCTCTCTTTTGTTCTTCAAACAGTGGAAGCTCTACATTTAGGAACACTGATGGCAGCACATGGCTATTTCTTTCCAATCTCAGACCATGTTCTAACACTAAAGGATGATGGTACCTTTTATCGATTCCAGGTAAGTGTTTTCAATATGTTCTTGACTTGTGCAAATGGAATTTCATATTAAAGGCCTTACACAAATGTTCACAGCAAATTTTAACCATAATTTGTCTCTTATGTAACCTAGTAAATGGTGGCAATTCCCCTTAAAGTAAAAAAATATAGAAAGATTTTATTCAGAATTTAAGTCAGCAAAGTGTTAAGATGATAGGGACCATTTTGATCCCAGGAAAAAGTATGATAATGTTAAGTGTGGAAGCATCTCTCATGAAATAAATTAATGTAGTATTTTGGAAAGATAGTAATGGAAATGGAATTATCTTATTGATAAGATAATTCCCTTAATTTGGAAAGGGGGACGTATTTTACGCATCTCTCATGAAATAAATTAATGTAGTATTTTGGAAAGATAGTAATGGAAATGGAATTATCTTATTGACTCTTATTCCCTTAATTTGGAAAGGGGGAGGTATTTTACTTATTAAGCCTGTAGCAGAAATCTGATAAAAAATGGAGGGTAATATTTATATTCTTTCTTATGTGAGGATTTCCTTATTGGTAACAGAGTAGTATTGAAGTAGTGTATGTTATTCAAATGAATGCAGGCACATTTTACATTGATCTGTCAGTCCCATTGCATACAACAAACGTGCAGATGCTTCAGAACAAGCTGAAAGGATGTATATGTATACCTATACCTACATGTATATTATTCATAAATCTACATAGTTGTATTTTATTGCGTTAGATTTCAAACTAAGGGCTTGGGGAACAGGAGTGTTGCTTTTCTAATAGTGAATAGCAGGCTAGAAGTTTGCAGAGCAATACTGCCTATGACTTGAAACAAATATGTTTGCACAGTATCTGATTATGTATTTTAGAGAGGGAATTAATTTTCCTTGCCATTGTGCCACCTTTGATGATGGTGTTTGTATTGCTCTTGTGTTCTGTATTGCTCTCTTTGTTAGGTGGTCTTCCTGGTAGATATCACCAACAGCTGCTCTAAGATCTTCCCTCGATATTCGTTGCTTTGAATGATATGATGATTACCCTTATGAAATTGATAATATGAATACCATAGTTTGATAATCCTGCTCTGTTAGTTTTAACTGTGTTAAATACATACAGGAAAATAATATCTGGGAGAACACAATCTATTGTCTTCAAGATATTTAAGTCTAAGCTTTGTCTTAAATATTGTGTAAATAAGAAACCGTCAAGAATAAAATAAAACTGAGATTGTGGACTTTAAAATGCAGAATAAAACTGATATTTTGGAGACCAATCATAGTTGCAAACATTGTATTAGACTAATTGCTGCACAATACTTTCATCAATGTTTTGGCTTGAATTCTATAGATCCACATAAGAGAAGAAAAAGGCCCATAACTGGTCTAAATCAAAATCTTAGAGTGGATAAAATTAAATACGTACAGTACAGTCTGGCAAGAAAGAGAATTATTATTGCATATATGCATACAATATTATCATATTTTCATCTGTAGATCCTGTGGGTCATAGAGTGAAAAAAAAACCTGTCCTTCAGC
>NW_010529547.1:0-5695 GCF_000687285.1 Phaethon lepturus | reverse complement strand
GCAGGAGAGTAAGTTACATGCGTATATGGGTAATACAAAGAGCAGTCACTCTAAGCCTCCTCCCCAGATCCACAGTTACCTTCAATCCTGGAGAGGGCATTTGAAGGAAAAGGTTTCCTTCTCATGGTGCTTCATCCTCCTCAATGTCCAGTATAAAGATGAGAGGGATGGCACATGGGTGAAGGGGCTTACTGCTGAAGGAAAGGCACTGACGTGGTTTGAGGTAAGTAAGAAGTGGAAAGAAATCATGGAATGGTTGAAGCTCCAGTTCTTGGCTTATCTCTGCATAAGCAGTAGCCAGAAGGACAAAATATCTGAGGACTTCATTTTGCAGAGAATGGGACTTATTTATAGGAGTAGTGGTCACTGAATTCTGCACAGCTGCTGGCCTGCTTCTACCTCAAACGTGGGAGATAAGCACCTCTGCTAGCATGAGATTTGACTGAAGGAAAGTATAGAGTAGAACTAGCAGCACTGTGAACAACTGAGACTACTGCGGCTGCCCTGCCATGGGCTTTCCTCAGAAGGGGTCTATAGCCTACATGTTTGGACATGAAGCTTCAGTGAGAGTTAGATTGTAAAATTATACCAGTTGATTTACATAAGTTGATTAGCACCTATTTGACATATGCATATGAAGTAAGGTAATTTCCTCGAGTGTTGCTCAATTTATATCTGCAGTATTTTGGTTGTTTGCTGCTCTGTAGTACCTTTGCATTGCTATTCCTATGCTAACAATGTTAAAACAATGCAATTTTAGCTGTTAAAGTATCACATGAGAACAGTATGGAGTCATACAGTTAACTGGAGTTATAACAGCAAAAGTTATGTCATTACACTTCCACATTCCCCACCAAAATAAGGCTAATATAAAATCTGATACTGAAGCTCTTAAATCGGAAAAGGAAGATAACATACTCAATGGGGAGGAAAGTTTGACTGCAAATGTGTGAATTTTGCACTAGAATAGTTGTTCAAGTGCTTTAGAAATAGGACCCCCTGAGTACTGGACAGGATTCACAAATTTCTGGATATTTTAACAGCAAGATAAAAACGTGCACCTGCCAGCACTGAAAAGTTCAGAAGCCATCCCTGCAGAGAAATCTCTGTCTGCAATACAAAGACCTGACCTATTAAAAATGGGCTAGCTACAATAATGTTCCCCATGCACTTCATATTTTGTTTTCCAAAGGGTGATACATTCCCTTCTGACAGTTTCTTTTAAACAACCTTCTGTTGTCTAGAAATAGTGAAAAGCAGTGGAGGCTGTGCTTCATTTGTGCAAGTGCCCTTTTACAGGCCAAATTATACTTTTCCAGTTATTACTTTTGCCATCAGAAGGGCTGTAAAATTGTCGTTATAGCTGCTTTTTCAAGTAATGTGGCCTTAGAAATAAAAAAAAAAAAATCATTCCAGATGATTCTTCGACCTACTCAGCTGTAATTAGGTTAGTTCTGTGATAACAATTTAATTCAAAGGGGATGGATCTAAATATTAATTGCCTTACTCGGAGAGGAAATTTCTTATTAACCTCAACAAGGCAAAGCAGAAAATTCAGGGATAGTGATACTTTCTGAACCATCTTGAACAGCTGCATTGCCTTTTCCTGGTAATTTAAGCCTGGGACCAAAGGCGGCACTGAATACCTGCTAACCACCCTCTACCTGAGAGCAAATAGGTATAAGGGGCCCAAATAAGAAAGCAAGATGCACCTTAGAGAGCAGATCTTCCTGGGGCCAGTGACTACTCACTGAGACCTTTCATCTGTGTCCACATAAGTGATAATACGTCCATCCTGGTGAGGAATGCCTGACTCGCCCTCTCAGCTGGAAAATTTCTGTAATAGTCTCCCAGGGAAAAATAAGTTGATTTCTTCTACAAGGTGCATGTGCATACTAAGTGTCTCAATGTTCATAGCGAAAAATAATGTTTCCTAGTATCTTTTGTCTTTAAACAAACTCCTAGGATATTTGAGGCTAATTATAATCACACTCCCATTTTTTGATGAAATTAATTCATGATTTAATGTAAATTAATTTTCAGAGATGAAGTTTAGGTTCTGCTGTTGTTTTTTGTAACTGTTAAGATGGAAGGCAGAAATAGCTGATAAAAAGTGTGAAAATGGGAAAGCATGAGTCTGCTGAAGATAGCAGCACAACTCATGGATTTTGGCAAGATGAAGATTTCACCTGTGATGTTTTCCATTCTACCACTGGGAACACTTTCTTGACAAATGCATTTAACCTTGTTTTCCCATGCCTAAATTGGGGATAAAAATATATAGCAATCACTATATCACTTGGAGTATCTTTGCCGCAAAATAGTGTGGAGCATGAAGTGTTGTGGATCCTTGTGTCTCAGGTGGCATTACGTTGCTTCCCACATCTCTTCGAGTAAGCCCTGCTCACCAAGCAACCTCCCGAGCCAGCCTCTGGCCATTCTGAATACTGAGGTTGTGCCTGAATGTCACAGCTTCCCAGCCACTCTTCACGGCCTTGCTGGATCATGTACCGTGCCTTGAGGGAAGAATTTTATTGGAAGCCAATTTTTAGAAATAAAAAACAGGTTATCTTATCCAGCATTTGGTAGATTTTCTTTGGCACTTGAAGGTGCAAGGACTAATTCGTTGTCTCTTCATCTTAGGCTCAGCATATACAGGTTCTGTTTAGGTTTCAAAGAGGGAAAAATAATTTAAAATCCATGTGTCTTTCTGACTGCCCTATCGGTGCCCTTTTTTTCTTTTTTAATTCCCTACTCAGACACTACTTCCTGCCCAGTTTTCCATGTTCATCCACTTTCCAGGTTAGAAAAGAGGAGTCACAGAGCCAAAACCTTTATTGTTTCCAACTTCCACAACTTCTTTTTTAATAATTCTGGGCTAACCATGGAACACTACTTGCTGGCATCCTTCCTCTATGGGCTTGACAGTGCTAGACCAGTGATCTTACCCCTTTCCCTTACCAAGAGATCATTTGAGTCAACTGCAATGAATGTAAAACTGAATGCCTGTGAATTCTGCCATCCATCATTAAAGGCATTTAAGACTGTGTATAACTATTTTTTAGCAAAGACTCTATTTCTGCTTTTTATAAAGACTCCTCGGTACCTGTGAGAATAATAGCAGTAATATGCAAAGGAAGGTATATGAGTGATTTGAATATTCCTCCCCCATACAAGTAATTAGATTTTAAAAGATTTCATAGAGTGGAGCAGCTTCAGAAACAACAATTCTTTTCTTATTACTACTAACAAGGGGTAGTTGAAAGATGCTTAGTGATTTCCCTCCTCAGTAAAACAGTTTAATGCATAGAAATTAAACATGTTTCATAAAAGCTGATGGGCAACACTGATTTTTACAAGTGGCTATTCCATTAGCTCAGATATTATTATTGATTAGTTTTATGGCAGAGCCAAAGTAGATCTATTTGTTTTATCGTAGGATTGCTCACAATGCATGGCAGCTGCTGCTGCCAATTTGTTTAGTGCAGAGTATCTGCTATATTACAGGATTTTGTTTCATAGGGCTTTATTAACAGGAGGATTATGGATTTCTGTGGTTAGGTTTACTTAATGATATTAGTCTATAATGCAAGAGAACCAGTATGCTGTCGTGGTTTAACCCCAGCCGGCAACTAAGCACCACACAGCTGCTTGCTCACTCCCCCCACGGTGGGATGGGGGAGAGGATTGGAAGAGTAAAAGTGAGAAAACTCATGGGTTGAGATAAACACAGTTTAATAAGTAAAGCTAGAGCTGAACACACAAGCAAAGCAAAACAAAGAATTCATTCACCACTTCCCATGGGCAGGCAGGTGTTCAACCATCTCCAGGAAAGCAGGGCTCTGTCACACGTAATCGTTACTTGGGAAAACAAAATGGCATAACTCCAAACATCCCCCTCTTCCTTCTTCTTCCCCCAGGTTTATATGCTGAGCATGACGTCATATGGTATGGGATATCCCTTTGGTCAGTTGGGGTCAGCTGTCCCAGCTGTGTCCCCTCCCAACTTCTTGTGCATCCCCAGCCCACCTGCTGGTGGGGTGGGGTGAGAAGCAGAAAAGGCCTTGACTTTGTGTGAGCACTGCTCAGCAAGAACTAAAACATCCCTGTATTATCAACACTGTTTTCAACACAAATCTAAAACACAGCCCCATACTAGCTACTATGAAGAAAATTAACTCCATCTCAGCCAAAACCAGCACATATGCATTTGTGTGTGCAAAACCAGTTTTCCATCACTGGCATAAAGATCCTTGTAACATCCTGGTTTGTGCTGAATGCTTAAATGTCTCTACAACTGCATGTGCAGTGCTAGGTAAGCCTTATTTCTCTAGCTGCTGACTTGTACTGTCTACTTATTCAAATTACAGATACAATTAAATAAAGTACCTTAAATGTGTACTGATAAAAACTGGCAGCATTTTTTTCTGCCTGGGCTGATAAACAGCATTTGACTTTCCCCAAACTGTTCTACCACCCACCTTCTTTCCATCTATAGGTGGGATGTCATGGCAAAATGACAAATGTTCCCTGTTTAATACTGGTTCATGATGAACTGCTTCACATTTTCTTCTGAGAAAAAGTAAAATTCTTAAGTACAATAATTCCTTACGTTTTCTACATTTCACAAAAAAATCCTCAATATTTCATAATCTTCTCTTTGAAAATATTAGTGTTGAGGTATAACATGTTATACCACCTCCATAACTCTCCTGGGGAAAATCTTCACTTATGTAGGGTTTCTAGATCATGAAATGAGGCACATAGATTGTATAATGTCTGTTCTACATGACTATATGATATAGCAAGGGATGTCATAATTGTTCTACAGTGTACTTGTGATACGTGAGTTGCAGCAAATAGTTAAACCAAGCTTTGTTTGCATATTCTAGGCATAGAGAATGTTATTTACATGGGCAGAGCCTCCTTGCATTGCTGTGGGATTTTAACAGGTCAGATGAGAGCAGGTAGATTTCTCCTTTGCACACCCCTCCTGTTCTTGTTCCTGGCCTCATTCTGTGAGACCAGGGATCTGCTTATCGAACTCTTCTTAATTCCTAATCTTTCCTTGTTGAACAAGGCAAATCTTCTTCCCCTAGTCTTCATGGATAACCTCTCTAGCAAATTCTTCTAGAGGATTATTAAATACCTGGACTGTGAAGTTGTGTGGAGACTTTCGAAAGAAACAGAAGTGGAAAGATACAGCACATACACTGTAGTCACGTATGTGATTAAACTGTTTGAGGTTGGTAACGTCTAAGGGGCAAAAGTAAGCTTCCGACCCCATTTGTAGGAAAATCAGGTGTTTGGATTCAGAGGTTCCAGGGATTTCTGTGTGAGACCTTGTGCAAGCTCAATGTTAACTTGCCTGATTGCAGAGGTTGGGACAATAAATCTCTGCACAGGTAGGAGCCCATGAAGTGCTGGGGCTGAGGACTGCAGCTGGGAGTGGTGGGGATGCACCCAGCGCGTGCCCCTGAAGAACGGAGACAGACAAGGAGCTGTCCGGTGCATTCAAGGGTCAGCCTGAACAGGGCACCTTGATACACATTTCTGCAAAATCTTAATGTATCATTCTAATAACTGAATTGTGCTATCGTGGGAACCTTGTGATGAAGTTTCTCCCTCGGTCTTTTCTCAGTCAGGAGTGACTTTGCTTGAGATTTACCCGCCCATAATCCAGGAGGAAGCAGTT
>NW_010529546.1:113801-149764 GCF_000687285.1 Phaethon lepturus | reverse complement strand
CCCAGCGAAGAGTAAACCTGTCTAAGCCAGTAAACCTGTCTAAGCCAGTCTAACACAAAAATTGATAATGCAGGATTGCTGTATGAATATGTGGCTACTTCTCCAAATTGCTTATTTTCTGGGGGAGGAAACTAAAATAAAAAATTCTCTTAAAAGTAACAAAATTGAAACATTTAAACCTTTTTCAGTCTTAAGATGCTTTTAATTTTAATTTGAGCTTTTAATTCTTTATTGAAAAACTTAAAACCATGTAATGTCTATCTGAGCAGATTAGCTAGATTTTTCTCTTAAAATGTAACACTTTAAACCAAAATGATTTCAATAACTTTTGCTGTTTTTCAGTGTCAGTAAAACTCATTAATTCTTACAACATTTGGGAACATGTTTGGGAACATTTTTGAATGTTAAAAATGTCTAGTGAACAAAAAAATTACCATTATATAGCTAGATATGCTGAAATCTCTAATATGTGTTATCATTACTTGAAGAATTCAACAGTCACTTCGGTTTCAAACACGAAGAGCTTACAGGTGTCTTATGACTGCTTTGTGTTCTATTCCAGCCTCTGATCTCCCAAGATCATTGAGGCCCTTGGGAAAAGCAGCAGTGGGGTGTACAACAGCATCTGGAGCTCAGTGGAAGAAAAACGGAATTACAGATAGTGTGAAAAGGAAAACAAAATAAAGTGGCGCCAGTAACTAATATTAACAATAACCAGGTGCATCAGTGGCTGTTGCAAAGCTTTGATTCCTGTGAGAAAAAAATACTTCTCCACAGACTATCAGGAAGATTTCTGAGCAGCTTTTAGTTGGCTGTGAAACCTAGCACCACCTCAGATAACGAACTGACCACAGTGACCTATCACGCTTTGGCAGAATATAACACTATTCTAGCTCAGGCAAAGCCCTGACAAAACTGTTGAAATGGCACATTACACTTTGCAGTGTCTCATGGAGAGAAACATTTTGGTTCAAGGATGGCACACTTTCTACCCTGCTTCAAGTAGAGCAAGTCTCCAGCAGGCACTTGGTGGGTCAGGAGCCTGCTGCGTCAGAGTTGGCCATGCTTTCCCTGATTGCCTCTAGGCCTTGGACAATTGCGCTTGACAGGCAGGGAAAGACATATTTTTCTGTTTGCAGACTCAGTACTGCAATGTCTGTCCTGTGCCATGGCAAAAAGGGATTTGCGTTGCTCTAAATCATTTGACTACAGCTCTCATGGTCTGTCTCAAGTGGCTCGTGCGGTGGTATAAGATGAACAGCCTTCACAGGTACCTCCTGCATGCTCAGGATGTCACAGCTCCAGTGCTCACACACTTAACTCAAGGTTCTCCTTTCTCTCCCACTCCAGAAAAGGCTGTGTGCATCTGCATCTTAGGCTGTGACCACAGTTTAGGCCTTCTGAGCTAGCTTGCGTTAGGTGTACGTACTCTGCATACACATATCTCTTTACCACAGGCTTGTTTGCAAACGGCAGTCCATCTTATGCTCTCAGTTATAAGGACACAAATTAACATAAATGTAGCTCTCCTTAGGAAATTGAAAGGAGAATAGCTGCCTTTGTCTAAAATATTAATTTTTTGTAGTAAGGATATTCCTGATATTTGAATTTTCTTACTCAAATTCTTATTGAGTGATTTCACTGTAGTGATGTGTTCTTTGCTTAGTCCAAATCAGTGTATCAGTGGCTGTTTTCTAAAAAGTGAAAGATTAGACACTTAAGTGGTGGTCTTGAGTTCTTTACTGGTTAGTATTGAGAGTGTTTCAAAGATTACCATGATTTCGTAAACATGGTCCATACCATTTGAGGAACAGCAATTTTAAAATATATCTGAGTTTTGGCGAGTTTCCTAAACATAATAAGTAACGGCAAGGGAGTATGCTGCTAAAACAGAGGGATTCTGCAGTAAGCTCCTTTTATTATTCCTCTATCATTATAACTTATGCTGCTGCTGCACTGTGGGATTTTTTTTTTTCCTTCTATAATTCTCTCAAAAATCAGACCATCTGTGGCTTCCACAAATGACAATAATGAAGGTGCATGTTGGCATACCATTGTGGACTACACAAGGTACATTGTGTTTCAGATAAAAATATTCTGAATGGTTCTTGTCAGAGCCAACCTTGCTGAAGAGCTGCTTCATATCTGAGGACTTGATTCAAAAAACAAAGTGAGTAACTGTTATTTTTAGTAGCTGTTTGTCTGAAACATAATGGAAAAGAACATCTATGCAAATGGAAGAGCACTTCCATCTTCTTGGAAACACCCAAAAGGAATGCAGACAGATAATCACCAAAAGTCTCATCATGTACTGGTATAACTTCTAGCTGGCAGTTCAGCTTGCTTCCTCAAGCCATTATCTTGGTAGTATAAAAGACAGTGAGTTTTCTAATAGTGCAAACAGCTGTCACGGTCAGGGTTTTTCATGTGTTACTTCTCTTAACTACATCCTCCTTTATATGCTTAACTACACTGGGCTTATAGCTAACTAGGAGAAATAACATTCAAGAGTTTGGCTGTGATATACATAGCGCTCTTCTATGTTACTTTCTCTCAGCTGCTGCTCAATTTCAGGCATCAGTTACAGCATTTAATCAAGATGACATTTAAGATGGTACATAGAAGTTTTAACAAAATATTATTGAGAAAAGCAACAGAAAATGCTTTAGCTGATTTATTTGAAACAGTAATGCCCAAAACGCCAGTTCACTGAGTATTTTTTAAGCAAATGCCCTCTGTCAGACTATCATTGAATGACTTTGTATTTGCACAGCAACTCTAATCAATCATGCTTGGCTCAGCCATCCAAAGAGAAGCATACAGAATAAAAAGCATACAAGTGTTCTGAGAAACGTAAGTATGTTATGCATATGTTTATGTATCTGCGTACCTGAATACAGAAAAGCACCTTCATTAGAGGAGAGATTCTCATAGTGATGACATGTAACATAAAGGTTTTGGTAGGTGGCTGTTTAAAATTACATGCATAGCTCGCTTGTGGCATGAAGTTTTAGAACAGACTATGTTGGAAGACAGTACTGGCACCCCAAGACATGGAAAATCAGGAGGGAACCTTCTTAACATTTTTAGACTGACTGAGACATCAGAGACTCTACAAAATAAGGAATGCTTCTCCAGAATGCTGTTTTTTTACATGAAAGCTGAGCTTATGATATAATTGTGATTCTAGAAGCTGTATCGACCAGTCCTTGTCTCTCCCCTACTAAAACACCCTATATACTGTGGCTGTGCTTTAACCCCAGCCAGCAACTAAGCACTGTGCAGCTGCTTGCTCACTCCCCCATGGTGGGATGAGGGAGAGAATTGGAAGAGTAGAAGTGAGGAAACTCATGGTTTAAGACAAAAGACAGTTTAACGGGGAAAGCAAAAGCTGCACATGTAAGCAGAGCAAAACAAGGAATTCATTCATTACTCCCCGTGGGCAGGCAGGTGTTCAGCCATCTCCAGGGAAGCCGGGCTCCATCATGTGTAATGGTTACTTGGGAAGATGGACGCCATAACCCTGAACGTCCCTCCACCCCCTTCTTATTCTTTGCCCTACCTTTATATACTGAGCATGATGTCATATGGTATGGAATATCACTTTGGCCAGCCTGGGTTAGCTGTCCTGGCTGTGTCCCCTCCCATCTTCCTGTGAATCTCCAGCTTTCTTGCTGGCAGGCCAGCATGAAGAGATAGATGGTCCTTGACTGCCTAGCAACCACTGAAAACATCAGCATGTCATCAACATTTTCTCATCCCAAATCCAAAATGTAGCCTCAGACCAGCCTCTATGAAGAAAATAACTCTATCCCAGCTGAAACCAGGACAACTGTAAGTAAGGTCTTCATGTCATATGAAACAAGCATTCAACTTTTCAAGGCAATGCACTTACCCATGTTAGTGCATGTAGGAACTTGCTTGTTCAGTTTCTGTAATGGGTGCAACTAAGGCAATTCTGTCTAGTTGCACATGTGCTCGGAAAATCTGTTCACTTTCTGCCAGTTGTAGTCTGTCAAGGAGGAAGGGTTTTGCCTTTCAAGTGCGGAGACAAATTTGTTGTAAAATAGTATTCCAGAAAGAATTAAAACTGAAGTCATAATGTCAGAGCTGAGCGCTTATGGTTTTAACATGGTTGAGGGAACTGGCTTCGCTGGCAAGCAGTGTAAGCTATGGAATTATCTTTGCCTTATTGTTATTCTGCTTGAAAGCTTTTCTTCTCTCCCAGTACCTTCTCTGACCTTTTGCTAGTTGTTCAGAAGTTACATAGTCCTCTCAGTCCCTTGTGTCTCCTTCTTCAGCTGCTCATCAAGCTTTTTGCCTGCTGCCTCCATCTGGAGCTCAATGGCTATTTACTTGTCTTGTCTCAAACTCTTTTTATTTTCTTCTGATAGATACTCAAAGATTTTACTTACATTTAAATGGAAAAATATTTGTGTTGAGAAACGTTACAAGCAGAATGGAACAATTACACATAGACCTAAAATATTTACACCTATGATTTTCTTTAAGTGGGGACTACACTTGTTGTATATTTTGGAAGAGGACCAGGGAGTGACCTGCAGGCTGTAACAATTCTAACTGGCCACCGCCTTACCAGCTGCTTCTGTGATCAGTAGGGCACTGGGGAAAGAAAAAGGTAAGGGATCACTTTATTTTTGGTCAAAAACTGTTCTTGAGTAACAGAGTGCAGAAGAAAAATAATATATCAAAGTAGTTAAAGATCTCCGTTGTAACTGATTGTAGATATCAGTGGAATGCTCTTTTACATTTTTAAAAAAATTATTCCTTTCTATTTGAAAAAGATACATTTTCAGACTAAGAAAACAATCCCATTTTCTGTCTGGGATATTAAGAAATCATATCGTATTGTAAGCTGCTTTTCTCCTTCGGGAGGAGTGAGACAGGCTATAAATTAGCTTTAGCTCATTCTTAAAGTCTTTGATTGTATTGCTGATTCTCTTCAGCAGACTGCAGGAGGACAGACAAAATGCAGTGAAGTTCTGCAGTAGCAGAAACCACTAAGAAGGCTACAGCTAGCTGGGCAAGACAGCCTTTGAATTGAGAAGTCTTGAACCAGGAACGCCTTCTCAGTGAAACTCCCAGGGGAATTGCTGTAGGGTTTATTGACTCTACTGGGAGATATATTAAACAAACAAACAAAACCACAAAAAATCAAACCTAAATACAAACAAAACAACCCCTCGCAATGCAACAAAAAACAGAAAGGGAAGAGGAAAAATGAGTTTTTCCTAGCTGGCTTCCTTTAGAGGAAGGAGTATTTCTGTGATCTTTTATAGACAAATGCAGGTGAGCTCTAACCTAACTGTGCTGACTCAAGGCTCTGTAGTGACATTGATGGGGCACTGAGTTCTGACTAGAATGGTCCTGCTTTGCACCAAGGGTTATCAAATCAGAGTGCTGGGTCTGTCCCACCACTGAGATCTTTGGTTGGCTCAAAGTGGGCAGTGAATATCACTGAACATAGCTAAATGCTGCCAGCACAGCTTAACTGGTGCTGACCCCCAATCACCAGAGATGGGGACTGCAACCAGATCTAGCTTCTACACAATTGAGCAGAACAGCAGAAGCATTTTTGTTTTCCTGTCTTTTTCACTACAGAATCAGAATGGTTGCGATTGGAAGGGCCCTCTAGAGATAGTCTAGTCCAACCTCCTTGTTGAAGCAGGGTCAGCTACTGTGTGTTGCCCAGGATGGTGCCCAATTGACTTTAGAGCGTATCTGCAGATGGGGATCTCAACCTCTATGGGCAACCTGTTCAACTGTTTGACCACTCAGTAGAAAAAGCGTTCAGATGGAACTTCGCGTTTCAATTTGTGCCCATTGCCTCTTGTTCTATCAGTGGATGTCACTGACAAGAGTCTGGGTCATTCTTTTTCATTGCCTCCCATGAGGTATTTATATGCATCTATATGGCTCTCCCTGATGGTCCAAACAGTGGTACCAGGTTTTCTGTTTCCATGTGAAGAGTAAGAAAATGTGTCCTATGGAGCATGCTGATGGAAGTGGACCTCAGTTCTCATTTATGTATACCCTTCTTGTCCCCATTTCATTGAAACACAGATTCTGCATCTTTGCACAGAAAGTTTGGAATCTCTTTTCGGGGGACACTCGGCATTAGAGGCTTCTTTAGCTAGCATTAAAAGATACCAAGATTTCATGAGGGGTGGAAACTGATTTCTGTCAAATTGTATCCTTTCTATCTGCCCTTGTTATATCCATGGAGTCCTTTTAGAGCAGTGGGGAAGCTAGCTATCTGTGAATGACCAGCCTTGCTGAATCAGGCTACTTGTGCCTTCCTCTGTAGGAGGCAGCTTTAACTCCTTGAGTGGTTTCTTATGGCAACAACTTATCCTGAAAGGATTCAGAAAAAGTGTAAATTTCCAATGTGTTTTGAATCAATTAATGGAATTTACTGAAATAGCAGATTTTGGGTCCTGGCAGACTTGATTCACATGTACATGTTTTCAGTACAGTTGAATATGTCAGCAATTCGGGGAAATAGGCAATTACATTTTGCAGGTGTGAGATTTCACACTTATGAAATATATTTGGACATCGATGGGCCAAAATGACTTTGAAAACACATATCAAATTTGTACTTGGAAATATTATCTGAAACAGACAGAATTATTGTACCTGTTCACAGACTATCCCCAGAACATATAAATGAATGCAAAAAATAACAGCAAGGGAATGTTTGTTTTTCACAAATTAGGGAAATTCCTTAGGAAAAAAGGAAGTCTAATGTGTTGACAGTTTTGTGGGACAGCTTAACAGTGTGCTAAGTATTTTGCTTTCAGTTCCTTTCATTAGGCCATAACATGCCACCAGATACTTCCTGGGTAGGGACTGAAAATAACATCTGCTTTGCCTAAATGGATGACAGCTTACTGGAAGGAAGGGACCAAAAATTTATGATATACTCTTCCCCCTCTGTTCCCAGAGAAACTGCTTTCACGACATCTGTAGCTGTTGAGGGGTCATTGCTAGGCCAATAGAAGTTGAGACTGGCATAACCCATCAACTTTGAAACATACAGAGATGTCTTGTGCAAGATTACTTACTCCTTTTCAGAGTCCTGCCTGAAGATCAAGCTTGACCTGGGGAGAATGGAAACTGTCCTGCAACAAAGTAGGGGTGAAAATGTCTCACAGGCACTGTTTTTTTTCTATAAGTGAATATTCAACTCCTTACGGATACTCAGACCTACGGGGAATGCTTTTGCTAAAGGAATGGTTAAATGGAGAAGGATCCTTTCTGCCTTGAGAAAGAAATTAGAGATAAGATCAGATAGAAGTCTAATCATGGGAAACATGGAGGAACTAAACCTGCTCACTCTGTCATTTATAAGAGATGAGCATCAGATTAAAACAGCAGGTGTCAGATTTAGGATAAATGTTACCATGAGGAACTCCTTGCTACAAGATGTTGTAGAGGATGTTGTTGACCCTAAATCTCTACATGGGTTCAAAGATAACTCCATAAATATAAGAAAAATTCATGAAGACAAACCTAAATGCAATGTTAGGTTTTTCTTATTCTTCTACAATTTGGAAAGTCCACAAGCTTCAAGTTTTTTTACCTTCTTGAATTAAATGTTTACCCAGGGAAGCATCTCTCTATACCTGTCCAGTTCTTACAGTGCTTTCTACAAATCTACTGCTGACTGTTGTCAAAGTACTATGTTAGGTGGATTTTGGCCAATGTCAGTTTGGCTATTCATATGTGTCTGAGGAAGTCATTCTCCATGCATTTTTCCTAATATACAATTACAAAGATGGGGACTTGAATCCACGCATCAGAAGTAAATGTCAAAGTGAGAATATCCAGGTTAGCAAACTGCATTAGCTTTTACACCAAGATGACACTATAGCTTTGCATAAAGTGGGAGCATGTTAAATTCCAGTCTGCTGTTGAGTTGAGCTTGTGAACCTATATAGGTTTAGCAGACAACTAACCTTGTTTATGTTTAGCAACATCTTGCTGTTCTGTGCCAAAACAAACCAAATATTAAATTAAAAGGAACCAAATGAGAAAAGAGAATGCATATTTGAATGGTAGAAAAAGAGCATATGAAGACATTTCAGCTTGCTTTAGTCAGCATCAGTGCTTTACAGTTTCAGTGACTCTTATCCATACTGGCAGAACTTTTCAAAATTGTCAGTTTTTCATCCTCACTGATAACCTGTGGGATGGCTGATTTATTCCCATGTTCTTTTTCTGTCTTGCTGGAAGATCACAGTGGTCTAGGTTATCTCTTTCATAATTCACTTGGCCTGGAAGGAAAGGAGTGTGTGTGCACAGAAAATAAGGCCATGCATATAGAAAGCTTTGAAGACCATTTATTAATTCTTCTGAGCTATTAGTGATGTTGGTAGCTGTGCATTTGGTACAACTTCTTGAAAATGAAACTCTTTAACTAGGCTTCATGTGTGAAACATTCCTACATCTCAATAGACTTTTTCTTATTGAGCATACCCTTGGGAAATTTAGATACATTGGAAGCTGTGGATACTCATGACCGTTGACTTACTGGTAGAGACTGAGGTTTCTTGGTATTTACTGTGTTTCAGATTGAGAGGGGAAAAAACCCCCCTTAAAACGCTGGAAGCAAAAGCCACTAACATAGCGGTGCTTTTGAAAGTTTTCCTTGAGCCATTCTTCAGAATGCCAAGCCTAGCAGGACGTGATTCATTACTGTCATGTTCTTGTCCATTGTAATGTGATAAAAGGTGATGTATGTCAGTCAGGGGTTGTCAGAAATATACTGTCTTGATTTAGAATAATATTTCAGTGTGACAGCTCTTAAAATTTATGATAAAAATATGGGAATGAAGACAACAAATTATTCTCTGTGTGTGTGTGTATATATATATATATATCACACAAGTATGCAGCTAGCTGGATATGAATTTTCATTGAGAGGAACAAGGGTAAGAATGTTTGAGGAGAGAATGGGTCCTGTACTAGAAATTAGAAGAAAAAACGGAAACTGATGGCAATAGATAACTTTTATATCAAACTATTATTTTAGCTTTATTTCTCTTATTAAACTGTTCCAATAACTTTAGTGGTGTTTTGCCTTGAGAACATGATAAACAACGTTTGCAATCATTACAGTGGGCTCTTGTAGTCTCATGCAGTTGTTATTGGAACAGTGCAAGTTATTGGTCCACCTGATATACAAAAGCCTATTCTGCAAATGCTACTGGGTACCTCATAGATGAGAGGACAGCATTCTCCTTTAACAGTTCAAACTTGATAGCTGTGGATGTCTGTCCTCCTAAATCACTGTTTTTCCTGTACGTCTGTCTTTCCTTGGCTCCCTTTCATCCTACATCATGTGGATGTCTGTCTTTTTTCCCCCCCATCATCTTTAAATTCTGTTTTGAGAAAACATAAACATGGGTCACATACTAAGAATTCAGATCCCAAATATTCCAGATTTCTGGGTCAGTGAAATAACAGGTGTTGTTCTGTTCTGGGATCAGGTGCAAGCTCACTCAAATCCTAGTCTTCCACTTCATCTAACTTTGGAAATCCAGCCTTGAAAAAATCTCAAGGTACAGAACTCCCACAGACTGCAACAGGGGCCATCTGAATGTCCATGATGGGCAAATGGAAAAGCAACAAGTACCACCAAGCACTATAAACACACAGTTGTATAGCTATCTCTAAGAGATAGGATACTCTGTTAAAAGGGGGATAGATGCTTTTGGCTTATCAGGCCAGAAAGTTTGCATGCCGTCCCTTTCCAGCTCTCTGGACCTTGCGTTGCAATGATGTGGTGAATGGCTCCAACACTCACGATGACTGTCAGAATTCTTGTGCCTTTGCTGCATGCTTGCTTTGCAGAGGCACAATAAATGTAACACTTTTAGAAATGGTTTGGGGACCTGACAGGGAACCTATACAAAAACTGTTTGTACAGTAAGTCTCAAGTCTTGGAAGTGTCTGATTCTCTCTGCACCTGCAGAACTATTGGGAATAGCATGCATAATTAGTCCAACAGATGCTTCCCTGAGCATGTGTCACCTTTTCTTTTCGTATTCTGTGACCATGTAGTGATGGTGAAAAGACTAATGGGTGTGTCTAATAGCTTTATAGCTTGTGCACTTGTTGGTAGTGTCCTTGTTTTTAGGACAGCTGGTGGCTGGCTCTGACTTAGCAGGGGACAAATTTTTCAGTGGGTAAAATATGATGTACCTGGAAAACTTCAACGGAAACCCTATTCTCATGACCTTTGCGGTGTGGTCCTAACACGCATGCGTAGGCAGTTACACTCTCAATGTCAAAATCACAAGGGCACTGCAAACATAAATAGTTCCTCTATCACTGCGCTTTCTCATACAGTTCCCAGGAATGTGGAACTGGTGCTTTTTATGATGTGAAAAATGAACTAATGATATAAAAAAGAAAAGGAAGGCTTTTTCTGGGCTAAATCTGCTTCCCTTTTGGCAGCAGGTTTCAATTCAAAGTAGTTACACATATGAGTTGTTAACCATCTTAGAGTAGTTCTAGTGAAGTGGGTATTGAGTGGTTGTAGTTTTAAGGATTTCATTGTGTGGTGGTTTTTTTTTTTATTTCTCTGCACTTGTTCTCTGCATGCACTTTCTAATATCAAGTGGAAATGTGACATTGCTCCTATGAACTTATAGTATTAGGTATGGAAAGCCTGGGCAATTAATACTTAAGAGTCTGAAAAAAATTCAACAAACTCTTTGTAAAGATACAAGTCCATTTAGGATAGAGTCAAAAATTGGGGAAAAGGAGACATTTCCTTCCTTTAAGAAGAGTGGGGAGTGTATCTTTGCATTATATTTAGGAACTTTCACCTTGGGCATTTGAAGTGAATGTATGCTGATATTGGTACTGGAGAATACTGTGACAGGCAGAGGAGTAACTTCATTAAAAACCTGTTTTATTAGGTTTTCTAAAGCAAAGGGGTTTATGACTGTACTTGTAGGTGTGTAGGTGTGAATCCCACCTAGCAACTTAGGAATCCTTCAGCCCTCTAAAATTTTGAGACAAAATACAAAGCTACCAGGAGTGTCATAAAAACCAGATGGTTCTATTAGTTTTTCTCCTGAAAGAAAGGCCACAGCATTCATTAACACTATTGGACATAAAGAATAGGAAAGAAATCTTGCGGCTTCTAAATATGAAAATAAGTCTGGAGAGGTATACTTGGGCCCTTTTAGACAACAGAGAATAAAATAAAAATACTCTGATCATGGAACATCTTTAATTAAAATCCTAGTTGGTAGTCATAAAATAAGAAATTAAGCAATAGAGATTAAGGAAGAGAATCAGATTATTTAAAAAATACCATAATTAAATATGTTTCATGGGTGAAATGAATACAGTAGTATTCTTGACTGTAAAATGGATTAAGTGTGGTCTTGCAGCTAATGGAGCTGAGGGGGTATGATGTTTGTTTCCTCCTGACTCCCTATGTCAGCACGGGAAAATTGCTTTGTGGTTCTGTGTCCTAATCTGCAGTATGAAGATGGTAATTTTTGCATACCTCACTATGATATTGTGATGCTAAATTGGTTATTGTTGGGAAAACAAATTGACCTTGAAAGGAAAATTTAGTATAGTCAGAGGATAGATGTTAAAAATCTGCACAACCCTCATGCTGGATACAAAATAAACTTTCAGTAGAACCAGAGCTCTGAGAGGAGGGAAACTGTCAGTAAACTGATCTAATTGTGCAGTTCTGATAAAATCAGCGTAACCCAGATTAATGCATAAATTCTTACTTTGAATTATAGTTTTCTAGAAGAAGAGTTTAAAAGCTGACTGCTCCATTCTGGAACTTTGTCAGTTTAACGCATTTTCCTAAAATGAGTATAAGCATGTTGAGATTAAGTCTTTCCATGTATCAGTCCCATGAGCTTTTTTCCATGTTTCCAGAGGAGGGCAACAAAGCTGGTGAAAGGGCTGGAAGGAATGTCCTATGAGGAGTGTCTAAGGACTTTGGGCTTGTCTAGTTTGGAGAAAAGGAGGTTGAGGGGTGACCTCATTGCTCTCTACAGCTTCCTGAGGAGGGGATGTGGAGAGGGAGGTGCTGATATCTTCTCCCTGGTGTCCAGTGATAGGACATGTGGGAATGATTCAAAGCTGTGCCAAGGTTTTAGACTGGACATTAGCAAGTACTTCTTTACCCAGAAGGTGATCAAACACTGGAAGAGGCTTCCTAGAGAGGTGGTTGATGCCCCAAGCCTGTCAGTGTTTGAGGCATTTGGACAATGCCCTTAACAACATGCTTTAACTTGGTCAGCCCTGAATTGATCAGGCAGTTGGACTAGATGATCATTGTAGGTCTCTTCTAACTGAAATAGTCTGCTCTATTCTATTTTCTTACTGCTCAACTATTTTTGTTATAATCAAACTAGCCTTTCACAAGTCTGGATAGCCAAACCCTTCCACTAGTTATGTCCTACCAAACAAGAAGTTAGAATGGAGGAGCACAGAATCACAGAATCATTAAAGTTGGAAAAGACCTTTAAGATCATCAAGTCCAACCATCAACCCAACACCACCATGCCCACTAAACCATGTCCTGAAGGGCCACAAGTCCATGCACATCCTCCTGAAGCAGGAAAGGGATGGTGGGCCTTAACCCAACTATGGGATCAAATCTGTCACTGATGCCACTTATATACAGTTAAATTGCACTTTGGAGCAGCATTTCATTAGTGAGTAGATGAATGCAACTAGCATTGTGGGAGGTGCAGAAGACAAATTTTTTTACGCTGCCTATTTTGCTTTCTTTCCTCACTTGTTTTTCTTCTATTGTTCCTTTACTGGAAGAAAGAAAAGTAGCAGTATCTGATTGTCCAGTTCTCCAACCATCAGAAAAAGTTCATGCTGCTGTATTAGAACTGGGGACTCTCTGAAGCTGAATGAGCATTGACTTTCTTTTCTGCAGGTACTATTTTGTACGGTGTGCAGCTGTGTTGTTCTTAGAAGTGTTAAACTTGTGGTCTTGATGTTTGGTTATCATGCAATAGAAGATCGATAGAATATAATGTGTGTCTTGGCATGTTATTTTTTGGGGCGGTGGTGACTTCTAAAAACCCTTGCTTCCAGGTGAATTTATGTTGACCTTTACCCTTTAAAATCAGCAGTATATGCAGGATCTGATCACTTTTTATGTCATTTTTTTTCCATCTGTAACATGAATGTCTGTCTTTTTGCATTCATAGGACTGCTATGACCTCTTTAAGTTCATTAACAAACATAGTGAAAAGTTACCCTGGGAAATGAATCATTACAGCGTATTTCAAATACTTGTTGCCATTTGCCTTTCAAACACACTTGAAACCTGTATTGCGTGTGTGTGGCAAGGCTTTGGTAGCAGAGGGCTGCAGGGGTATCCTCTGTGGAAGAAGGTAAGACCAGCTATATTCAAAACTATGGCTTTTGGTTGCATCAGTTGATGAAAGTAAGATTTCCCCCTTTTAGTTTACACATGCCCATCACTACTTTGCTTCCCTAAGCATGTAAGTATCATCTGACCAGTGAGGCATGTGGTGAGGAGAAGTTAGATTCTGTGGCTTTAGCTTTATAAACTTCTAGGCTCATGCCAGCTTGTGGCCTTAATGTTATGTTTTCGCATACACAGCATTTACAAGATGCACAAAGGACAGTTACCAGTTTGGAGTCTAAATTAGTTTATCCTTAAATTCAGAAAAAAGGAGGAGGAAGCAGGAAAGCAAATCTCTGAGAGGAGACAGAAGGCGGCTATGCAGACCTCTGGTTTTATGTCATGAGAAGAACCCTCTGAAAACAAAATAGCTGATGAACTGAGTGTGTGCATAGTCTCTGGGGACGTACAGATTTCAAGATGACTTGGTTTCATAGCTTTATACACCTCACCAAACCTCTTGATTAATGCCAAACTATTGCATGACAGTGGAGGTGTCCTTTAAAACATTGCACATGCCTCTGGCCAGGTTACTCTTCAGTGGTCTTTGAGGCATGATGTGTTACTTCCCCTTTGGTCCTGTTCTGTTCTCTTTCTTCTAGCATGCTCAAGAAATCATTCGCCATCTCTTTCAGCTGCCATTACAGAGAAATTAGGGGAAACCTATACTTAAGTCACCTTTTGGCCTAGTAATTGTGGAGATATCTTCTCTCTAATCCTTCACAAGAATTGCTTTGAATACCTAGGTGTATATGTCACAATAAGTATGCTAGAATAAATATACCTGAAGAAAAATCTACCAAAGGCAGTTACTCTACTGCCTTATTGCTTCCATCATCACCTTTCTGTGTTTTCATTCATTCTTACTATTTAATTCAGAAGAGTTAATCAGAATCCAAAAATACTTGGAGACTCTCCTTTTCATTTGGATGAAGGTAAAGGTTGTCTCTAACAGTGAGGTTGTCTATTTGAAAGAATAAAACAACGTGGATGAATTTCAATATTGTTTCCATGACACAGTGCAGTATCTATTCAATAAAGCATTGGTTCTGTTATTTATGTTGCTGGTTGGCAAATATCAAATATATCAGAGCCTTGTGAGAACTTAAATGTTAATAGGGAAAATAATTAAACATTTTTAATGTTAAAGAATCTTCAGAACTTCTTCAAAGGTGTGTGGCAACAGAGGGATCTGGATTTTGAGTAAGAATGAGTCAAGCAAAAATAAAGGTCTTCCCCTCTATTCTCATTATACCATTACCTGGATTGGGGCATAAGGGATAAGGCATAAGGGCGAGCTGTGCACTGTTACTCTGCTACATAGCCACATGGGATAAGGAGAGAAATTGGAATTGCGCTGCTCCATGCTGTCCCTGAGACAGCATATCTTCCAGCTTGGCCTGGCTGTGGGACTGTGGACACACCACTCTTGCTTCAGGCTTGTGCTTGGGCAGCGCAAACAGAAGAATTTTATTTCTTTAACTTCTTTGGTCACAGCTGAGATTATTGGTTAGGAGTTCATGGGTGATGGTGGGTCTTTTTTCTTTTCCCCTCCCTTTCAGAGACTATATTAGCTTTTTTCCCTTTCCTTGTCAGTCTTCTATGAGCTCAACCTTCCTCTGAACATACCTTAAGAGGACTACAGCAGCCTTCCTGGTGCTAAGAAAAGATGGAAGACAGCATTGCAAAAAGATATTTAAAAAAGCTGTTGTTATCCCAAAAGTCCTAGGACATACCAAAACTTGGAAGACAAGTTTTTCTTCTTTATTCAAACCTATGTGATCAGAAGAAGAAATTTCTTTGGCTTTAGTGGGTCTTAAATGTGAATGTGTACTCTAGTCAATAGAGATCTACAGTATGTGCTTAAGTCTGGCTTTAATAAAGAATCTGATTGAGCTTTCACTGTAGCTAGTGGTGTCTGGATCAAGTCCCAAGTTTCAGTTTCATCTGTTTTCTGTGTAAAATTAAAAAAGAATTTGAATGCTGAAGTTTTAACAAGAGTAAGAAAGAAGGTGATACTCAGTGTTGTGTCTGGAATAATACATTATCTTCTAAGCTTTAGAAGTTTAAGCAAAATTTTTGTAGTTACATTTTGTTATGTATTACAGAAAACAAAGGTGTCTAGAATGTTCTATTCATGGAAATTTTGAAAACAACCTTGTTCATAAAGTAGCAAGACTGACCTCTCCAAAATGTTATTACAAAAATGCTGTCTCAACTGACACATTGTCAGAACTATATATATATATACCTGTTATATGTTCATCCGCACACAAGCTTAGCCAACTTAACCATAGTTTTAAAACACCTACAGAAACTAAAAAATAAACCTGGCCTATTTTGTGACGGGAGTGGGAAGGCAGCATGAAAAGAGCAGAAGTGTGTATTAGCAGGAAACTTATGCTAATAGAAGTTTATATCAGAACATCTATGATTAAGCTGACAGGTAGTAGCAGCCAGAAGATGTTGCACATCAGTCACCCCATCTGTAGGGTATTTGAACACTTTGCCCTGAGTTAGTTCTAAGGGAAACAACCACAGGAAAACTGGCATGCTGTTTTTCAAGTTACCAGTTGCATGGATTCCCTAGTGTGTAAATACATTTCATGGGTATGCAGCCAACACTTAAACTTTGCAGCTTCATTGTACATTAATTAAACCCAGTACATAGCTTCCAAAGGGGAAGCTGAATGCAATGGGGGTTAAGGAAAGCAGACGCAATAGATGTGGTTTGCTATCTGGGATTTGAGAAGATATTTTTGACAAGTAGAAGATAAGTCACACTAAAGATAAGATAAAGTGAGTTGGAAGCTAGAAAGTACATTGATGTAGATAGGCTTGCAAAAAGAGATGGGGACTGGCAGCTGGAAGACAAGATGGAGTACATGCCTGCCTTGGAGAAGAGGTAGCTAAGAAAGTCAAATAATACCAGAGAGTAAGAACGGACAGGTAGGTAGCAGGCAGAGCTGTTCCATCCAGAGCAGATGTCAAAAAAGATAAGTTGTACAGGCAGGATGGAACATAAAGTGAGTGCAGGACTCGGGCTCTGGTGAGTGTTGCTTTCTGCCTTAGCTACTTGCTATGCTTACCCTGCAGGATGCAGTTTAAACCTCCTTAAAACTGCATGTTGTCTGAGCACTGAAAACCAGTGCTTGAGCTCTGGTCTCTGAATTACTGGAATAGTTACTCAGCCATAGGGACCCGACTTGTCATGCAGCACCCTGTGCACATAGAAAACAAGCAGCAGCTGGGCACTTGTATCTCCTAATCATGCTTTAATTCATAAGAAAGCTGATCAAAGACATGATGACTGTTTCATTTCTCACAAGCAGTGGGTTATAGGAAGTGCTTATAGGGAGATGTCATCCTTCCTGGGGGATGGTCTAAAATGCCTGAATACTTTTTGGATAGAGGACTTGGAAAGTGAGGCTAAGGACAAAGGAAAGTCTAGCAGAGAAACTGTATGAATTCCTACTAATCCCTGTCCAGACTTGTCTTTAAACCAAATCTGACCTTATAACAGTAGCTTTGTGCACTACTAAGCAACTTAGGTGAGAATAATGGGATTCTGCTAGAAGTGAATAACAAGTATCGAAGAGGTGTCTTAGCACTGACTGGTTCCATCTACTAATTTGCTTCTGTTGTGTTGAATTTCTCAGTAATACAGAGGTATCCAATGAAGATTTGTATTTCAGTCCAGGCTTGCATTTTCTTCTTAGTCTGCAGCTTACACTTTGCTTTCAAACATAACACATCCAACAGCAGGCTTATGCAGCTCTGGTATTCCAGTGCTAGTTTCCAGACTGTTGGCTGAGCCTGCAGAAAAGTTAGGAGAGCTAGTCTGGGTCTAGAGTTTCTGCTCATGGTGTCTGTTTTTAAATGTAGGCCACTAGGAAAAACACTCATTGATATTGGAAGCTGTCTGGTAATTGCCGCCTTAAACTATATTCTGTTTTACTCAGCTTTCCTGAACACCAAAGCTGAGAGCTAGGATTAGTCTTTCTAACAATTTTCCACTTCATGTAATCTGCTCTTGGCATAAGACTTCCACTTGAGAGAGGTTGCTTGAGACTATATTTGTTTGCTATTGTGTACTACCCAGTTCCTCAGCTGAGTCTCAAAATCTGTGGTCCTAAGATTCATGTCAAAGCAGATCAAGGTATAAGACCAGGAGGCTGCAGCACTGTTGTCTTTAATCACCTTATTCATCCCTTCATCTCTTATTGAGTGTTGTAATCTTTCATCTGAAAAACAGACAAGAAATCCTGTGATGAAAAAGAACATGTTAACATCTTGAAGCTCATGGTCTCACTTATTGTGAGTTTGCTCTTTGAATTTTGCAGCTAATGGTGTGGGAGAGGGGGGGAAGAAAAAAATCTTTTTAGGCTGAAGTGAATAAGTGGCTGAATGATCTTTTCTATCAACTATATAATGCAAGGTATAAGATTTGTACTGAGAAATGTCTTCATCTGATGCTTTTTGCTAATTGGAAGGGTAGCGTCTGATTAGGACAAGCTTGTCTTTCAGGACTAGAGCGCAACACAATCCTTCAAATATCTAGACTGTGATCAGAAGCTGTTACAGCAAAGCTATAATGGAGTGTGAAACAGCTGGGGGAGCAGAGTGAAGCTTACCATGATGTCAAAAAAAAAAAAAGGTATTATGAGAGGCCCTTATAATGAAAATGGAAGGAGCTGAAGTTACAGTCTTTCCTGTCTCTGTCCTCTAATATTATTTGAGAGAGGATGCTAGCCCAGCTGGGAATCTATAGTGGAACTCTAAGCTGAAGTGGTGCATTCCTCCATTAACTTACCTAGTGCTACAGGCAATTCCATCAGCTTGACACTTACTCTGGAAGGGTCTGTGCTGATTAAAACAGCTCAACAGAACTCCTTCCTGAATTGAAGAATAACCTTCTAATAAAGCCAGCCTAAAATGGAGCAAAAGTTATCCCTTTTGCATTCTTGCGGTTGGGTATCAATGTTTTGGGAGTGAAAAAGCAGCCCATCTGAAAGCATATGTAGGGTAATGGTAAAGCTGTTAGTAGCAGAAATTCTGTAGAAAAGAGAAGCTTCATGGAAGTCACTCACTGATGGTGCCTGCCCGAGTCAGGAAAAAACATCTGTACTGGAGTAGACAGGGAGGTCCTTGCCAAAACCTGCCACTCCTCCCATGATGCCATTAGCTGCTTCTGTGTATGGCTCAGTTTTTACTTCTCTATATGAACCATATAAATTGCCTGATGTTCTTTGCAGAGTGCATGACCTGCATGTTTCCCGTGGCCTGCTTGCACAGTGTGGTGGGAGCTCTTGCTCTAAAGACTTCAGTGGTGCAGCTTCATGAGAAGGACAGGAGGATCTACCTGCTTCTGAAGCAATTCTGTATCTGGTCTAGCTGGAAAGATTGCCCAATGAATTTGAGCTGTGTGTGTTTTTAAATTTAAAAAAGGACTGGCAAATGGCTGGTTTTCTTTAGGAGAAGGAAAGTGATAGATATTGGGATGTAGGCTAAATGTGATTAAGAAGCTTCTCACCGTAACTGTGGTTAGAGAGAGAGTTTGGGTATTGAGCTGAATTTAATAAAATTGAGTGCACTGAGTAGAAAAGCACAATGTTTGAATTGAGTCTATTGTAATTTCAAGAGAAAATAAGATATTTTTACTTCCTTTTCACTGCCCACCATTTGTTATACACATTTGTCGTACTGCACAAAATGGCATTTTAATATACTGGTAGCAGATAACACTTTTGAAAAGTGTTTATGGCTGAAACCATTTGGAAAATTACACTTTAACTACATAAATAGATGTACGGATCTTGTGGTAGGAAATTTGTTTTAACGTAGTAGTTAGAATTCTGATAGAGATCTGTGGTAAATGCCCAACAGAAGAAAGTGAACTTAATCTTCCTGACCTCAAGAACAGAACTTGCCTTGTTAACAAAAAACATAGAGACATGAAGAAAAATAAAAAAAGAATCTATTGGATCAGATGTAAGTTGAACTACATTCAGGCACATATTTATATTTTTCTTCAGTCCTTAAATCTTGCTGACCTCTTTATAAGGGGAAATGTCACAGAAATTTTTCCTGCTGTCATGTGGAACAAAAGGAGTCTGGTTAGATGCACTAAATGCATCTTAGTGAAGCTAACCTACACTGTAGGGTGAATATTTCATCTGATAGAAGGAAATCTAGTAACAGCAGTGTTAAATAAGAAGTAGATGTACTCTGATAATGGAATTCTTGAAGAAGAATTTGGAATAGAAGCTGCTTCCCTTGTACTAGTAGGATTTTTGGTGCATATATTCCTCTAAAAAGGCAGTTTCATCTGTTAAGGAATGCAGTTAATATCATCAGCTTATATGCAGAACAGATATGTTTATTTTTAGAATGACAACTGTATTTGCCCTTCTTTCTATACATACAAACTATGACTAATTCAATAGCTGAGATTAAAAAACTAAGTACTTGGAAATTGCGACAGTGTAAAAATACAAGAAAAAGTTATTAATACAGTACAACTGTATAATGGGAAATATGTGGCTGGCATAAATGACTGGAGTCCCATTGATGTCAAAGGTTGCCTGATAAAGGTTTGTTCAGCATAACCTTGGGAATAACCTTATTACATACCTAAAAGTGGGTAAAGGCCCAAAGGATTTAGATGAGTGGAGCCTGAAAAGTAACCATAAAAGCTTTGTCACATCACACATCACCTATTCTACATATGCTATGTGTGAAAAGCTTTTTTAGAGATAGTCAGAGATTGGGTGCAAGAGCTCTGGGACCGCTGTATGAAAGCTAGGTGCCTTCATCACCATGAGCACAAAGGTACCGAGTGCCAGTAGAGAAATGAATACTTTTAGAAGTAACTCAGTACAACGCTTCCTTTGGAAAAAGTCACAGTTTTAACGTACCATATCTCAGACCTCTTTTGAGCTGGGAGCATGAACATTATGCCATTGGAAATGAATTAATTCATTACTTCTTTCCAATGGACCACAAAACAGTTGTGTGCAGCCCAACCGTCTCCCACTGTCTCTTAAGGTGTGTGAGATTTTTATGCGTAGAAAACACTTTTAGTACTGTTTGGCTCATGAAAACTTGAAAAGGGAATGCGGTATCTGCTTGATTGTCTTTGTAATTTTTGTTATAAAACAACATATAAGGTATTACAAAAGCAATAGGAGCAGTAGGAATTGGGAATAGGGTCATATTTAAAGTATTTAATGGTGATTTAGAAATCAGACTGCATTTAAAAAAAGAATTTGTGTATCCAGTAGTCTCTCCAGGGACCTAGCTCCAGACAGTAGAAAGATGCTTACTGCAAACTCTGGCCTGACGTGTTTGTGAACATATTTTTCTACTTTCATAGCCTGTCATTAATTTTTGTAGCCGGTCACCTCTCTTTTTCTGGTCTGGGGGCCTTTGTAGTTGCACCACTTGATCTGCTTTCTACACTTCTCTTTCTCCCAGTGGCTTTCATCCAAGGGGCATCAGGAGTCTCAAGATGCCTACAGATGCTTACAATGAGGAATGTAATGGATATACAAATTAACAAGCCTAGGTACCAACAGGTACTGGACATCTGCACAGGTTAACGTGTTCTGCCTGGACATCTGGGTTTGTCTCTCAACAAACAAAAGTCTTTGTTTAGAGGGAAGGTCTTCTGCTCCACTCTTTGCTTGCTACTGTTTTTTTCAGTTGTGAACTGTTGTGGTTTGTTCGCACAGTTTTCCCATGGCTGTAAGTGTAGTAGAGAGGGGAAGAATGGGAAAATGTTGATGTGGATTTAAGGGACAATGGGAATCTGGGAAATGTTGAGAAGGCTGTAGGGAGAAAGGAACATAGGGGATTCAGTGGTGGGTAGGTTGTCTGGGAGGGCTAACTAGTGATTTGAAGGACTGCTCACAATCCCTAGTTTTCTGTAAAAAATTTGAGTATCTGGGAAAGTTTTGAGGTTTTTGAGTTTTAGAGGAGACTGAGTGGAGTAGAGGCCTATACCTTGAGTCAGCTATGGTTATGAAAAATAGTGGCAAAAATTGTTATTAAATATTTCTTAAGAATTTTTTTCCAGGCAGTGGAGAGAAACTGTGTTCAGTCTAGCAGTTTTCACACTGTAGTTCTTCTGGAATGCCAAATGAATGAATTGTATGTTGGTAGTTCCCTGACTGACCTACCGGTAACTGTCTCTGTTTATCTCCCACAACTGTAAAATCTGGAAAGGGTTAACAAATGGCCTAATTACCTTCATGTATGCTCACTGGGCAGAAATAGCTGCTTTAAAAAAATAACTTAAAAAGTTACAAGAGTAAAACCTGAAGCTGAAGCAGAGTGTAGGCTAATTCCAGAAAGAGGAATGTGAGGTTAAAGAGACTGCTGTGCAGGTGAGAAGCAACAAGGGAGAAAGGAACAGTTTTTCTTCTGGGCATGCAAAACCTTTGCTTGACTTTGACCCGCATGATCTAGAAATCGGTGGCGTTTAGAGGTCTATGTCTATTTGCTAACAGAATGTTATTTTGCTAGGTGTTCCACTTTATTCTAATTGTGTTCAGGGTAAGGGGTAGCTGGGAATGTCTTCAGCAGTGAATGGCAGGCCAGAAGTAGCAGAGAAATTGCTGTGCTGGACCTGACCCTGTGTGACCCTGTGGAAGCTGATTTTTAGATAGGTAATTCTTGTTTTTGCCCAAAACAGGGGAAACCCCATCATCTTCCAGACCATGTGCGACATCTTGGGCCTGGTGGACGGGGAGCTGAATATGTGGCCACGATGATTAGAGGCGACTGGCCACCTCGTGGGCTGCAGTAGCAAGAGTGTGGGTAGCAGGCTGAGGAAAACTGGTATTTCTCTCTGGCACTTGTGAGACTACATTTGCAGTAGTGCTTGCAGCGTGGGGCTCACTAATATAAGACAGACACGAACTGGAGCAAGTCCAGTGCAGACCACCAAGCTGATCAGAGGTCTGGAGATCACAGCATATGGGGGAGAGGCTGAGACCTTCAGCCTTGAGAAGGAAGGAAAAGGTGAAGCCCTAGGGCTGTCTTCAACTACCTGATGGGAGGGTATGGAGGGGAGAGAACCAGAAACTTCTTGTCGATATGCAGTAATAGGACAAGAGGCAACAGACTTAAGTTGCAATGCAGGAAAATCCAATTAGATATTAAGAGGTGTTTGTTGGTTTGGGATTTTTTTATTACCGAGAGAGTGGTCAGAACATTGGAACGAGGACCCAGAGAAGCTGTGCGGCCTCCACTCTTGGAAACTTTAAAACTTGCCTTGATGAGACTGAGTGACTTGATCTCACTGGCCATTTGAGTCAGATGCTGGACTAGGTGACCTCCAGAGGTCATATTCTGTGATACTGTGCATCAATGCAAATCCCATCCTAGCATTGCATACACTGACAGTGAGATGCCCTGCCTTTCCCTAATTTAGGGGCATTTTGTAAACAACTCTGATCCAGAGGATAATGGAGCTACTAGTGACAATCAGTGTCTCTTTATAAAGAACTAACATTGCCAGGCAAACTAGGTTATACTCCTGGATAAAACCATAAAAAAGGAAGCTGAAAGGAAGGCAAGGAAAGATATATTGTGGCTATTATAATATTTGGATTTTAGTGCAGCACTTGATACGGTGTCTCAAAGTGGTATTTGCTTGATTAGTTTAAGTTAGGGTGGATATCTGATGCAGATCTGAATACTCAGACCAAAAACTTCCTTAGAGATTTGGAATAAAGGTAAGGATTGGTTTCTCCACAGCTAGGCATTTATAAGATGCCTAAAGTTAGTCCTGTTCTTGTATAGCCTCCCTATTATGATAAGAAGAGATGATGTAATAGTTAAAATAATAATTATTGTGATGAAACCTGGCCCTGGAGCAGACTTGGACTTTTTCCCCCTCAATCATTGTAGTATGTTTTGTATGTGTTCCTCGTATCTTAATGTTTTCAGTAAATTATCTTCACTAATTATCTCAGAGTGGGTGTAAGCACACCTTAATGACGTTAACAGATAATATCAAATTGAAGTGAATCCCATGCAACACTGAAAGGAGGAGAAGGACAAAGCAAGATAATAAAGACATAAATTAACAATATGATACTCCACTTGGTAAAAAGTATGTGAAGGTTTGAGGAAATATAATCCAAAGCTCAGATAATCATAAGGGAGGTAAGGTGTGAGAGGCTGAAAGTATTTCTGCTCTTAACAGAAAGGAAATACATTTTTGCTGTGTAACGGAGTTTTGCTTTTAGACTACAAATGTGTGCTCATGCACAAATGAACAGATGACAGAAGGATATGCTTGTTCTGGACAGCATAGCTACAGTGTGAATGCTCCTCTGTTTCCAGAGAGCACACAGTGTGGTTTCTGGGGTCCTGACCTCTTACTGATTTTTTTTCTTCATCAGATCTTCTTGTGTTCTTAGTTTTACATTTCTCCTTTAAGATCTTTCTAACATTGATAAATCTTTAGCACAGAGATGAACATTTTTTGTCTGTTACAGATGTTACAGCCATGATACAGACTAAAATTGGACTTTAATTGGGAATTGTTGGGTTAATGGTTGGACTTGATGATCTTAAAGGTCTTCTCTAACCTTAATGATTCTGTGATTCTGTCCAGGCATGCAAGATACAAGTCAGTGTAAGAAGTGTTATGTGAAACCAATAGACTTTGTTTACTGAGAAACTCTGATTAGGAGAGTGATGTGTTGGTTTTGCTGAACTACTAAGCTAGAGTGACAAGTTTAGGGGAAGAAAGTGATTACTACATATTTCTATAGTCTCACATGCCACCTAAATAGTCAGGGTCTCAAACTAATTAAACAAAAGTTCTCATTTGTTTTAATGAGACTGAGATTGCTGCTATCTGTCACAAAGCTTGCTTTCTCACAGTGGTTTTGTTGGTAGGGTATCTTCGGTGCCTACTGACCATGGGCTGATGTTAAATTCCCAGAATGCCCTTGAATGTATCAGTGTGGGTCAGAAGAGACCTTCTTGCAAAGGATTGCCTTAATTATAAGATAAATGCAGCTGTGAAATTTTTTTTTTTTCTGTGTTCCTCTCAAAAGGACTCTTTAAAGTTCATGGAGGTTGTGATTCATGCTTCTGCACTTCTCTGCCCAAATAGCTGGGAGACTGAAGATGTTCTCAGTGGTACTATCCGTCCCTAATAGCAGGCAGTTTTTGAAAAAGGATTGCATGTGCCCTTGATTGCTGCCACCTTCCCTCTTTCTCAAGCAAATGTGTTCTGTTCATTATGTGGCAAACTATCTTCTGAGTGGTCAGAGATATCTAATGAAAATGCCTACTTTGGTAGTTAGGGTGGTATGTCTGCAACTTGTGGAGATAACAGGAATGTCAGTAACTACCAGAAGAATTGTTTTCTTTATAAAGAAGATGCCTGGTGACTGATGGATATTTGCCTTGGAGATTTCTTTCTTTCTTTCTTTCTTTTTTACTCTTTTTGCTTCTGTGGACTTTTTTGGCCTTGGCTCTTTGGTAACTTCAAAGAGAATTTCTTTTCTCTTTCTCCATTAGAAACTGTTGTTGTGCAGCTTGCATGAGGTACTGGCATTATTTTGCAGTAAGGAGTGCAAATACTCCAGGAGAGATGAAAGAAAGAAGCCATGAAGGTAAAAGGTGTTAGTTTTCCTTGTCAGATTATTGAGGTTAAGAATGGCGAGCATTAATTGTACTGTGTTATTGAAGAGATGCTCCTGTGCTCTGAAGAGGTTAGTCAGCTCTGCGGTGTTTCTCCACAGAGGGCTCTTCAGTGCCTGAGAATCTTTACTCTCAGCCTCTTCAGCCTTTAGGGTGATTAAACTTTCTTTGTACGTCTTGAAGAGGAAAAGATGAAGTGTAGCACAGAGCAAAAAAGAGTTTTTATTTTTTAGGAGTCTAATTATGTGGATATAAGCCTGACACACTACCATTCAGTCTGTACTTGTTTGGCCCCTATTAAGATAATATTTAGGCTCTCATAGCTTGTAATTCATCTCTTTAAACCTCAGGAGCACAGCAAAATTGCTCAGAAAAGTCACATGAAATTTCTTGTGAGGCATAGCCTCCAAAGTTGAAGCTGATTCTAGTTTTTCCTACGTTTCAACAGAGAACATTAGCTTACCAGTTGTCAGTCTATGCAGTCTCCTGTCACCTGGATGTGTTCTCCTCCTGCTATGTGTGAGTATACTTTATATATGACAAAAAAGTTTGTCAAATAAACTGACAAATGAGACTATTGCCATTTTGAACAGTTTGAATATGACCTGATTTTGTATCTTAAGCTCTTAAAGCTTTGCTTAAGCTCATTAAAATTGCTACAAGTAGCCCTATTGATGACAGTAGGCCACTTGTGATTAGGTAAATAGGGATATTTACCTAATACTCTCTGCTATTACATGGGACCAGACTAGGGATGCTAGTGGTGCCTTTCTCTTAATCTCTTGCCATTGGTCATAATATTTGTAGTTTTGGTCTTTTACTATTGAGAGCAAAGTTCTCTAAGTTAAGTGTTCACGGTCATTAGGATGCTTGGATGCCTAAGGCATCCACACTTTGTGTTCCCTTCTGTGCTGCAAAAGGAAATTCGGAAAACAAACCACTCATCAGTCCTGGCTGTATGTTTTGCCTAGGTAACAGAGTCTGCAGTTGACAATGGAGCTTAATTTCAGGCTATACTACTATTTTGTAGTCAGCTATTGGACTAGGATAAGGCTTGCTAACAAGAAAAGCAATTAACTTTACAGATGAATATCTTTTTCTAAATTAGAATTACATCATTACGGTTATGGAACTGTAAGCAACACTGCAATTTGTGTTCATCCACACAATCCAAATGTAATGATGTGGCTGAAAGGAATACTTCAGAGTGAGCAGACAAATATTTAAGACCTGTCTGAACAAGATTGCTTTATGCCTCTGTTTTGGCAGGGCTGTCCCAAGACTTTGCTAGGAAAATTAGATAGACTGTTTTTAGAAACCATTTCAGAATGTACTTCACAGCAGACTGCATATGCAGTAGTATTAATTTCTACTGCTGAGAAATGGCTTACAAATGAATAAAAATACCTGTGTCAGTGTAGAACTAATAAACCCTTCTTACTTAAAAATCAAATTGACTGAACTATTAAATTGTTGCTATTTGAATAACCTTCTTGCCTTCCCTCTGAGCTTTTAAACATGTTTGGGGGTGTTTGGTTTCACCACTTAGGGATAAACAGCTATGGCTATTGCTGTACAGGCTAACACCTTTGCAAGGCTTACCAACTAAATATAACAGTGTTTATCTACAGAGAGAGGCATAACTATTCTGTATGTTTTCGATGTGTACGTATAGTAGAGTTTCAAAGAAGTGGTGAAAAGACAGTGATTAGAAGTAACAAACGTAAGCTAAGTAATCAGCCAGCTGAAAGTCTGGGTTATGTCAGAATTCAGAGTGTAAATGTCATAGTCTTAAACTTTTATAAATCCAGCAATGACAGTCTAAGGAAAAACTCTGTTCCATGTGGAGAACTTTGCCCAAATCTGGGGAGCTCTTCTCCCTGGGGGTCCTGTCCTGTGTGCCTTTCATTAGCATTCTCTGCTTGTGTAAGGGTATGGCTGGCTGAGAGACTGACCTTTCTGCTAGGCTTCCTGTGCGCCCAGTAAGGCACAAACTAGGGCAGACCACTCACTGATATTTTTTAAAACACATAAACTTAGATGGAAACTAGGAGTGAGAGTCAGTATTATCACCAGAATCATCACTATGAGAAGTCTTTGCTAAGCTGTGCCTAAAGATGGAAATGAGAGCTTTAAGAAGAGATGCTGAGGATAAATATCATATACAAAAGACTAGCTGCTTGTACCAATCCTGTATTTTTCTCTGGGTCTACACATCCAGGACCTGAGCAAAGCAAAATCAGGCTTTCAGACAGCAAATCTTTTCCTGGACCTGGGCCAAATCAGTTTCTTTTAAAAAAAACTTACTGCTCGAGATATCGTAGCCAAAAGTTTTACACTTCTGTTAAACCGTAAAATGTATTTCTCCCTCCAGACAGTACATGGATTCTTAGTATGTCTGTATTAATAAAAAGTTCTGTTCACTTGCAATTAAATCAGCATAGCTCTTAAAGATCTACTTTAATGTATGCTAACCACCTATTGGAAGTACCTTGTAGTTTGATTTTTGTTATTGTAATTACACCATGTTCAAAAATAGCAATTGAATGACTTGATCTTATATTAATTAAAGCCTTGGACCTTTTAACTGCAAATTAAAATATAACAGAAAAGTACAATAATCAGTACTTAATTTTAAATCATGTAACCAATAATGTGAATTACACAGCTACTAAACTACTTAAATTGGCCATATAGTCCACATAATTTTTAACTAACAGACAATGAACAGTTCATTATGTATGAGGATGTTTGAGATCCATAATCTGGAATAGCACTAATTTTAAGAGCTCCTTTGCATTGGAAATTTCTGAATTTGAAAATGAAAGATAAATTATGTTTCCAATGGAAAATCTTCTGGTATAGCTCGAGTTGGACAAACAACCCAGGGCTATCCTTCTGGTCTGCACTGCTGCCTGAAGTGGAGGAGCCGAGAGGAAGTCAGAGGAACTGGCTGTAGCCCACTGAGTCCATGTTGCCAGGGCACCTCATGGCCATACATCACTGGCATGCAGATGTGCAAGGGTCCTCACTTTTATTCTGCTCTGGTCATTTCTCCTGCAGACTAACTGTGGGGCAGGATGGCAAAAAATGCCTCTCCCAGCCTGGTACAGGAGACTTCCCAGAGTAATAGGAATTCTTCACTGATCAGCTTTGAGCAGTCTCAGTCTATTTTGTGCTCCTAATAGTTCAGTTCTGCTCTGATCCTAAATGTGCTGGACACGGTAGTAGCTGGTTATCATATGTGCAGCATGGCAGGACTCAAAATTGGGGGATGCTCTGAAATAGCAATTTTTGACAAAAATCAAAAGGTTTAAAATCTAGTTTTGTCCTGTTGTGAAATAAGTAAAAACCAAGCCTTTTATAGAACACTTCCTGGCAAGCAAACCCTATACAACTGGGCAGTTGAGATACTGAGTGGGGGAATGGCTAGGAGATTTAGGTTTTGGGGAAGAATTGTGAAGTTTCTTGCACTGATTGTAAATTCTATTCTGTCTTCCTCAAAGACTAGCTGGGATAGAAGAGAAAAAGCATGTTTGTGGGAGAAAAGTGCTGTTGCAGGGTTTTGGGCTAAAACTCAACTTGCTGAAGATCATTGTAAATTCTGTGGTTTATGGTCTCAAGACTGTCTTTCCCAGATATATTAAGTCTGGATTAAGGGTACCTACTAAGGAACAAAACTGTTGAGGTACATAATGAAAAGTACTTATGTTATTAACTTGCTCTGCCAATTCAACTATCCAAAAAGTTTAATGGGGTAAGTCTGTAATATGTAACAGGACTTCTGGATTAGATATTGTCTGTGTGCATCGCTTGAACTTTACTGAGTCTGTGTTTTCAGCTCCTGGAGTAAAGGAAGCATATACTCCAACTTGATCACCAAAAAAGCAACTGCATGTTCTTGCCTGATCAGGATCTGCATAAAATCTATGTCAGCATACTAGTGCATGGATTAATTATTCTGAAACCCCATGGCCTGAAGCAGCGTATGCCAGCCAGGAGATATACCTGTAAGTCCTCCTTGCGGAGTCCTGGGTCTGAAGATATATGAGAACTTGTTCCATAATGCTCTTAAGATAATTTGACTGCTTGTGTCAACAGACACATTTGCCAGAAAAAACACAATGCTGAGTTTCTGATTACTTAACTATTTTGCTAAGTGATAGGAAAAATATGTTTCATTTATTCTGTGGGAAAAGGGGAAGGTCAAGTAATCTTAAAAGTCATAAGTAAATACAGAGGATGAAAGAGATAATGGTCTTCAACATATGATTTGTCAGTAAATCTGAGTTGGAACTTATTCTTTAAAATAGTATCTGGAGAGCAGGCAAAGCTTTGACTTCAACTTCTTCCTTATCTCTTTTTCCTACTCTTCACATCTTTCATAATAAATTGATTTTATTTGTATAAATGGTATAACAGTTCTTTGCAATCATTTTTCTGGTCATGAATTAATGATTCGGGTCTTACCTGTGAGGTTGACATGTACAGTTTCAAACAATAAGGAAAACTAAGAATATACCGGGGTTTAACAATTCACTTTTGTTCACTTGGTGTATAAGAACAAAAATAAATTAACTGAACTTAGGCTGCAATTTTTTCTCTGCAGAGCTTATGTGCTGCAGAACAGTTCAAGCTACTTAAGCTTTACTCTATGAATAGCTTTTAACAACTTGTTTTGGCATCCTTGATATCTTATATAACTCTATTTGCATCTGAATATGAGCTGACCGTGTGCCCAGGTGGCCAAGGAGGCCAACAGCATCCTGGCCTGTATCAGAAATAGTGTGGCCAGCAGGAGTAGGGAAGTGATCGTGCCCCTGTACTCGGCACTGGTGAGGCCACACCTCGAATCCTGTGTTCAGTTTTGGGCCCCTCACTACAAGAAGGACATTGAGGTGCTGGAGCGTGTCCAGAGAAGGGCAACAAAGCTGGTGAGGGGTCTGGAGCACAAGTCTTATGAGGAGCGGCTGAGGGAACTGGGGTTGTTTAGTCTGGAGAAGAGGAGGCTGAGGGGAGACCTTATTGCTCTATACAACTACCTGAAAGGGGGTTGTGGCGACGAGGGTGTTGGCCTCTTCTCCCAAGTAACTAGCGATAGGACAAGAGGAAATGGCTTCCAGTTGCACCAGGGGGGGGTTTGATTGGGTATTAGGAAAAATTTCTTCACTGAGAGTGTTGTCAAACATTGGAACAGGCTGCCCAGGGAGGTGGTGGAGTCGCCATCTCTGGAAGTGTTCAAAAAACATTTGGATGTGGTGGTTCAGGACATGGTTTAGGGGACACGGTGGCGCTGGATTAATGGCTGGACTTAATGATCTTGAAGGTCCTTTCCAACCTAGTGATTCCGATTTATCTGTTTTCCTATTTGCCTCTAAGCGTGAAAACAAAATGTATATATTTGAAAGCTGTTTCCTGTGAAATGACACGATAGTTGTATGGGTTTGTTTATCATTGTAGTGACTAGGATTGTTCAATTACCTTTAATTCTTTTGACATTTTTGACATAAATTTTTTTGGGGCATTTCAAGCAGGAAAATTTTTCAATAACATTGGGACTTGTTCTTTATAAGTTATCACAAACACTCTTTTAAACTTGTGAAAATATGTTGAACATTAAGAGCTATATTAAAACTAAACACATTTAGAATTAAAACTGAAAAGCTGCTTTAGATCTTAAATGTTCAGTTAGCTTTGTCTTGACGACCTTAGGTAGTTCAGAGTTTGTAGTGATTTTCTCCTGTACGATATAAGCATTTTAGCTATGTTATTTCTCACTTCCTTGTAAAGAGATTGCTTTCAAAAAATAACCAGAACAAGTGACAGATTTTTAGATAGTGGTAGGAACACATCACTTCTAGTATTGCTCTCTTAAGGTTTTCTGAAGGGAAATTTTGCTGAGTTTTGGGGCACACAAGAAAAATAATTTGTTTATCAAAGCATTTACTTTAGAAAGAAAATTGTGCGTTGTGGCAAGATTACTTCTGTAAGGTTGCTAGTGAATAACAGTGAGCAATATCAGTCCTAAGATTGAGCCTGAGAACTCCACTGCTAATCCCCTTTCAGCCCTGTACATCTGCTTTTCAGCACAACTCCTTTTAGTCAGTCCCTGCTCCACCACACTAATTCCTTTCTTGTATGTTTTAGCTGATCTCATATGGTACCACATCAAATGCTTTTCTGAAATACAGATAGGTTGAATATGTTTTTTTTTCTTCTCCAAAAAATCCGTGCCTGTCAAAGGCGTGTTATACCAAATCCTGACACCTTAGTCTTGATTGTCTCCTTGCCATTTTTCTGATGTTCTGTCAGATAAGGCCAACTCCAAACCTGTAGTTCCTTTCTTGTTTTGCTTGAGCTGATTTCCAATGGTAGAGCTCCCCTGAGCAAGAGAAGAGTATTTTAGCCATATTTTCTTATTGCAGAGTCTCTTGTGCTGCTTAAGGCTGTCTTATGTAGTGACAAAAGACCCTGAACTCATCCTGTACCTCACGCTACAGCACAGCTGACCATGTTGTTGCAAAACCCAGTTTGACCTGATGTGGTGGATAAGAGGCTGCCCCATGAGAGCTATCCTGGTTGTTCTTTTTATTTCTATTTCTGCAATATAAGAGGGTAATGATCCCAAATACATCCACCTACAATCTCAAAGTCCTACTATGTTATCTTTATGTGCAGAGGAAGGAGGTTATTAAGTTTTAGTATTTCTACTCAATTGGAGTGGTACCTGTGAAACCTACCTTCTGCATGTGCAAGATTAAACTTATGGTTAGTTGCTATGGCCATGAGAAAGAGAGTCCTCAGGGCAAAGACTTGTCTTTGCCGTATCTCTCCTTTTGTTGTCATCCAGATCGTGCTGTGTTATTTGAGGCTGGTAGAGAGCTCTTGCTGCTGGTGAAGAGCTGTGCTTGTCTTGATCATTTTAAATCAGTACAGGTGGTAAAAAGATGTGTGGGAGAGCAGCTGGAATGGGTGTCATGTTCCTTTCTTTAACAGTGAGATAGAGAAGTATGCCACTTCAAACCTTGGTTAATCAGCAGTTGAAAGCTGTAACACTACCTTGCATACTGTTGAACCTAATAATTTTCTGGTAAGTGTCATGTCAGAATGTTGTGCTGAAGTATATTAATTTTGTATCAAAGGTAGTAAACAGCCTGGGTCTGGGACAAAGATGTATGAACAAAGCCTTTGGGCATATTTTCTCTTGCACAGTTGCTGAGGGATTTAGGGTATTTACTAGGCTTGGGGCAGTAAGAGAGATAGGAACCTTCATCTGTCCCCCTTTTCTTTATGCTTTTCACTGCCTTCTCTCCATTGTGCAAAGTCCCTCTCAAGTCTGGGTAATGGCTAATTGCAAACTGCTTGGAAGACAAGTTGACAGGTTGCCTGTCCTTCCCCACCAGCCAGCAGACTGAGCTGGATGTGAGTGCAACTGCGTGCACTGGAACCTCCCATCGTAAGCCTTCCATAGGTGCTCTGGGATGCTTTTACTGCGAGAGGCGTACTGGCTTCGTGGAAGCTGTATAGCTGAGTAGTGCTCCCTGTGGAGAGGCTGAGTTTAGCTGCTTGTAATATGAACTATTTTTTTATAAACTTGGTGTGACTATCTTTCAACTGTTGCTGCAGGTCTCTTTCTGTGTGCAGTTTGTGTGTAATACTGGGGAGAAAAGGGGGATGCATAAGGGCTAATTTGTGCTGTTATTTGACTTGGTATGGGGAGTAGATGTGAATGAGACTTTTGCCTTGAGGTGTCAGGTCTTCTACACCTTTTCTCCATGGCCTAAAAGTGCTATTACCTCAAACTGGGATGATGCCAGTGGCATGTGTTTCCTGGTAAACAGCATTAATGGAATAACATTTGTGCTATCATTTTAAATGACTTTTGTAGGGATTGAGAGATTAGCAGTTTGCAGTACTTTTCCAGTGCTTGCTCACCATAAGCTCTCAACTTAATTAGTATGTGGAAAAGAACATTCAGAGCCAGGTCAGTCTATGATAGATCAATTTTTAAGGGCTGTGATTGAAATGAGAATCTGGCTATTCAGCCTTCTGAAATTTGGCAAATATTTGCTATTAATTAAAAGTTCCAGAATTTTATAGCAAAGTATCTGGTAGTACATTTAGAATTCCTTTCTTTGCGCTATGTCAGATTGTGTTTTCAGTAAGACTGGTTGTGTACATGTGACACACAACTGACTGAAGTCAATGTAATAATGTAGGTGTTAAAATCACCTGTTCTTTCCTAGCTGTCAGGTGTCTCCACAAACCATTAGTCTTAATCTTTTTAATTGGAAATGCGGTATTGTAATATATCAGAGCCATAGGGAATAAGGGATTTTCTAGATTTCTGAACCTTCTTCCTGCTGTCTTATGGATTCATCTGTGATCAGGCTACATGTTTCTTAATGTACAATGCCCTGAACCTGGTAGTACCTCAGTTTAGTGTTTACTTGTATATCTTTTTTGTGGTCTGCTTGTGTTTTCCTACCTGTTCTTTTATGTGCAAGAAAAGCCATTTACAATACCTCTCACATGCTTACTCACTCTTGTATTCTCATTGTTTTCATACTCTAGAAGAATTTCATACCCTAGAAATAATTTAAATGATTTTGGCAAATCCATGCTGAACTCTGTAAGCAGATATGATATAAGTAAAAAGCTTGTTTTATTATTCAATCCAATGTACTTTACAGGGAACAATACTGGGGTTTCCCCTCCTGTCCTATCCACAGCTCTCAAAACTTTAAACTTCAGGGACCTTAGTCAACTTCCATGAATTCATGAAAATAATCTTGAGCAGTTCTCAGATTGCCCTGGCAAGTTTCTGAAGTAATCCAGAATAAACTTCATCAAGCATAGTTGATTCAACACTTAATCTAGTCTCTACTATGTATTCTTATCACAGATGAATTATTATAGTGGCTCAAATAAAACATGTTATAGTTAGACTGGTTCATTGTGAATAAAAATCTTGGTTTCCACTGGGGACCCAACTCCAATTAGAGTTGTACAGAAAAAGGATTTTTACAAAGTGATAAATGGAACAGCAATGGATTGTGGAGAGATGTCCAATAGTGCTATGGAGATAAGTGTTAGGTATATTTTCCTTTATCTTTATTGATGATTTGAAAAGTCAGGTAAACAGCATGTTAATTAAACATACAAATGATAAATGCAGAAGTCTTTGCAAATACATGAGCTGATACGGGGAAAAATGCTGAGGTACCTACAGAGCTTAGAAAAATCAGTAAGAGACAAAATACCAGACAAATTTTCCAGATTTATTCTGGAAAAATTAGTATAGCTAACATGTCTGATGCAAAAATAATTGTGAATTTAATTATTTTATAATATTGTCCTGAACTAATGATGTTTCTCTGTTGCTGGAGAACATAAGCATTTTTGGTGCTTTAGTTTCAAAGAATCAACAGTGATCACAAATCTGTACTGGCTTGGAACAAGGTATGACATATTGCTGCTGGTTGAAGGGAAAACACTTAAAAGAATTTAGAGTTGTTATCTTTCTGAGTCTGACTCAGAATTTGAAGATTTTTGGCTTGTAATCATGAACTCTGGAGAGAGCTTCAAGCTGGAAGGGTTATTCTTATTTATTTATTTTTAAAGTGGATTCCATAAACCCTTCACTTAATGTCTATTGACCTTGGGAAAGGGATTAATCTTTCTGAAAAAGATCTTGCCTTTGATGTTTCTTGGTTGTCAAGCTACCTTTGATACTATAGTCTGTCAGCTGACTGAAACTCATGTGTCCTACATGTTTGTAATAGTGATAGCATGTTTTGTAATTTTAAACAGTTTATTTCAGCCAATGTATAATTTTTCGAAGATCTTTGGAAGGTGAATGAAATATGTAGCTATTGACATACTACCTGGTAATTTAGGAATATTAATAAACACTAGCTCATATTGCAGTCTGGAAGAAATAGTACCATACCAGAAGCCTGACTCTTGTTCTTAGTGCAAATATAGACAAAACTAATTCTGCTAAAATAAATTATACTTTTTTTTAATTAGACTGTTTAATACCCAAAGGGTTGCAAATAGCTGATGTGTCAGATTGTGTATGTAATAACCTAAACTAATCCCTATTACAACATCCCTTTTAAGATGAAGTTAGAAGGAAAGAGTTAAAATACATTAAAACATTGAAAGAACAAAAGAGAAGTTTTAGGTTTATGGTGACTATTATTCAACCACCTATTAGAACTTACTAAATATGTGGTGAAGTTTCTTGGAAGTGTATAAATTTGCATGAAAAGCCTGAAATCTATTGATTCTATCAGTTTGTGGTCACTGTACATTATGAACTATGTCCAAACACACATGTTTGTAGTGGCACAGTGAAAGCTAGGTTAATCTTAAATCTGGAATTCCCTGAAGTCTGGGGGTTTCATCATGTAGTCTCCTTAATTTGTCATCAATATAACCTTTTACTGTTTTTCACATGGGATGAAGAAACAGTGAAGGAAAACTTCCAAGAAAAGCTCTGGAGCTGTCTTTGGATGCTGGCATGTGGGGGGGAAAAAAAAAAAATCAGAGGGAACCTGGCAAATATTTTAGTCTTAAGACATCTTAAATTTTGTTACCAGTGTTTGAAACTGCATTGGAATTTTCCTTGTCTCAGAGACTAATATTAATTCTACCTAAAAATCTCAAGTATTTATCCCATTTGAACCCAGGGTCAGGGTTTCTGGGCTGCCATCCTGGCATTTGCTCCAGTGGAATAATAGAGGTAGTACAGGTGTTATATCATCTGCATAAATGTGTGTTATTCCTGCAGCATCTCCTCTGGTCTTCTGTGCTGAATGACATGGCTCAA